>NC_089505.1:243113713-243241453 GCF_036850995.1 Saccopteryx leptura
GACCAACTACCTCATTTTTTACCCAATGGGATAATAACTAGGACCTGTCTTGATGAAGCATACCCAGTTCATCTACCTCTGGACTCTTCATTACTCTCACTTTTGATTTAATTAAAGACTGGAATTACTCAAAGACCCCCTATATTAGCTGGGTGATACCAGATGCTAGTAGATTTTAGAGTATCAAGTACTTTGTTGTTTGGAGCTCCAAAATCGCTCACTCCTGTATTTTCCAGCCAGTGTACTACATACCTATTATGGCATTCTGTTACTTCGTGTTAGATCTACTCCCATCGAAAGTTCTGTTCTTTGCTAGTTTTCTTTTCTGGAAACCCTGTTGTCCCAGATCTAGATTTATTGTGTTAACCATAAACAAATTTTTCCCACCTCAAGCTTTGTGTCATTTAGCAAATTGTAAGTACAAGACCAAATAATGTTTTTCTAGTTTGAGATAGATTTATGTCACATTTTGTATATTTTTATTTCTACAGATATTTGTGCCAATATTTATTTTTGGCCACTACATGCCAGAATTCCAACAGAATCTTTTACGTTTTAGGACTGAATTTGAATGTGCCTGACCGTAAGTGTGCAAAGTGTGCAGTGCTAATTTAAAGTTATTTTTTTAAATATCAGTTTCTGAATATAAACCCAGTTTGAACTATATGGAAGTGTTTAGAATTGTTAATGCCTGTGGATATACACTTGGTTAGAATATGATAGTCACAGAAATGTGAAAACTAGTGATCTTTTTACCCATTCATTCATTTATTCAATAACTGACCTTTCTGACCCTGTTACCTGGATCTTAAATGGTTGTGAAGCTTAGTAACACTGTATATAAGATACTTTCAGAGATTAGAAACTAAAAGTTAAAAAATCAAAAGTCCTTTGGTAGTATAATTACATTTTGCTTATATGATACATATTATAATCTACATTTTAACCTGATATTTGGTATTCTATTCTGCCTTCAGACCTATGGAGGTCTTGCTGTCCTTTGCTGTTTCACATAAAGCAGAATAGAGAAGTTTTCTAACCGATACGGATCTTTATTGGCGATACTGTGGAAACCGCAAGACTTGAATCCCACTCGTGCCTTTTACCGTTATTTTTTTTATCATTTTTTAAATTAAAGTTAATGCAGTGACATTGATAAATCAGGGTACATATATTGAGAGAAACCATCTCCAGATTATTTTGACATTTGATTATGCTGTATACCCCTCACCCAAAGTCCAATTGTCTTCCGTCACCTTCTATCTGGTTTTCTTTGTGCCCCTCCCCTCCCTCCACCCCTTCTCTCCTTCCTCACCCCATTCACTGCTCCCCCCAACCCCCACCCCCATTACCATCACATTCTTGTTCTTGTCTCTGAGTCTCATTTTTATGTCTCATCTATATATGGATTCATATAGGTCTTAGTTTTTTCTGATTTACTGATTTCACTCCGTATAATGTTATCAAGGTCCATCCATGTTATTGTAAATGATCCGATGTCCTCATTTCTCATAGCTGAGTAGTATTCCATAGTATATATATACCATAACTTCTTAATCAACTCGTCCTCTGACAGACACTTGGGCTGTTTCCAGATCTTCTCTATTGTGAACAATGCTGCCACAAACATGGTGCATTTCTTATTTTGGAGCAGTTCTATGGTGTTCTTGGGGTATATTCCTAAAAGTGGGATAGCTGGGTCAAAAGCCAGTTTGATTTTCAATTTTTTGAGAAATCTCCATACTGTTTTCCACAGTGGCTGCACCAGTCTGCATTCCCACCAGCAGTGCAGGAAGGTTCCCTTTTCTCCACATCCTCGGCACACTTATTCTGTGTTGTTTTGTTGATGAGCGCCATTCTGACTGGTGTGAAGTGATATCTCATTGTGGTTTTCATTTGCATTTCTCTAATGATTAGTGATGTTGAGCATTTTTTATGTCTGTTGGCCATCTGTATGTCCTCTTTGGAGAAGTGTCTATTCATTTCTTTTTCCCATTTTTTGATTGGATTGTTTGTCTTCTTGGTGTTGAGATTTACAAGTTCTTTATAAATTTTGGTTATTAACCCCTTATCAGATGTATTGTCAAATATGTTCTCCCATTGTGTAGTTTGTCTTTTTATTCTGTTCTTATTGTCTTTAGCTGTGCAAAAGCTTTTTAGTTTGATATAGGCCCATTATTTTATCCTGTCTTTTAATTCTCTTGCCCATGGAGATAAATCAGGAAATACATTGCTCTGAGAGATGTCGGAGAGCTTACTGCCTATGTTTTCTTCTAAGATGCTTTGTTTCACGGCCTACATTTAAGTCTTTTATCCATTTTGAGTTTATTTTTGTGAATGGTGTAAGCTGGTGGTCTAGTTTCTTTTTTTTGCAGGTAGTTGTCCAATTTTCCCAACTCCATTTGTTAAAGAAGCTGTCTTTACTCCATTGTATTTCCTTACCTTCTTTGTCAAATCTCAGTTGTCCATAGAGCTGTGGGTTTATTTCTGGGTTCTCTGTTCTTTTCCATTAATCTATGTACCTGTTCTTATGCCAGTACCAGGCTGCTTTGAGCACAATGGCCTTACTCAAAGGCCAACTTGATATCAGGAAGTGTGATATCTCCCACTTTCTTCTTCTTTTTTAAGATTCCTGAGGCTATTCGTGTTCTTTTTTGGTTCCATATAAATTTTTGGAATATGTGATCTATATCTTTGAAGTACGTCATTGGTATTTTAATTGGTATTGCATTAAATTTATAGATTTTTTTGGGTAATATAGACGTTTTAATGATGTTTATTTTTCCTAACCATGAGCACGGTATATTCTTCCACTTGTTTGTGTCTTCCTTGATTTCTTTTATCAATGCTTTATAATTTTCCGGTACAAGTCTTTAGTCTTTTTGGTTCAATTTACTCCTAGGTATTTTATTTTTTTAGTTGTAATAGTGAAGGGGATTGTTTCCTCATTTTCTCTTTCTGACTGTTCATTGTTGGTGTATAAAAATGCCTCTGATTTTGAGTATTAATTTTATATCCTGCCACTTTGCTGAATTCATTTATCAGGTCCAGTAGCTTTTTGACTGAGACTTTAGGATTTTCTCTATACAATATCATATCATCTGCAAATAATGATAGTTTTACTTCTTCTTTTCCAACTTCAATGCCTTTTATTTCTTCGTCTTCTCTGATCGCTGTGGCTAGGACTTCCAGGACTATGTTGAATAAGCGTGGTGAAAGGGGGCACCCCTGCCTTGTTCCTGATCTTAGGGAGATTGCTTTTAATTTTTGCCCATTGAGTATGATGTTGGCTGAGGGTTTGTCATAGATGGCTTTTATCATGTTGAGGTATGTTCCCTGTATTCCCACTTTGCTGAGAGTTTTGATCATGAACGGATGCTGGATTTTTTTTTTTTTTTTTTTACAGAGACAGAGAGAGAGTCAGAGAGAGGGATAGACAGGGAAAGACAGACAGGAATAGAGTGATGAGAAGCATCAATCATTAGTTTTTTTTGTGTGCATTGCAACACCTTAATTGTTCATTGATTGCTTTCTCATACGTGCCTTGACCGTGGGCCTTCAGCAGACTGAGTAACCTCTTGCAGGAGCCAGTGACCTTGGGCTCAAGCTGGTGAGCTTTTGCTCAAACCAGATGAGCCCGTGCTCAAGCTGGCGACCTCAGGGTCTCGAACCTGGGTCTTCCGCATCCCAGTTCAACATTCTATCCAGTGAGCCACCGCCCGGTCAGGCCGGGTGCTGGATTTTATCAAATGCTTTTGCTGCATCTATTGAAATTATCATGTGGTTTTTCTCCTTCTTTTTGTTTATGTAATGAATCACATTATTGATTTACGAATATTGTACCCACCTTCCCTCCCCAGAATAAATCTCACTTGATGATGGTGTATGATTTTTTCCATATATTGTTGGATCCGGTTTGCTAATATTTTGTTGAGGATTTTAGCATCTATATTCACCAGAGATATTGCCCTATAATTTTCTTTCTTTGTGTTGTGTTTGCCTGGTTTTAGAATCAGGATTATGCTCACCTCATATAAGGAGCTTGGAAATATTCCTTCCTCTTGAATTTTTTGAAATAGCTTGAGAAGGATAGGAGTTAGTTCTTTGAGTATTTGGTAGAATTCTCTTGTGAAGCCATCAGGCCCAGACTTTTCTTTGTTTGGGAGTTTTTTGATAACTGTTTCGATCTCATTTGGTGTAATCAGTCTGTTTAGGTTTTCTGATTCATCCAGATTGACTTTTGGAAGATTGTATGTTTCAAGGAATTTGTCCATTTCATCTAGGTTGTCTATTTTTTTGGCATACATTTCTTCATAGTATTTTCTTACAACATTTTGTATTTCTGTTGTGTCAGTTGTTATTTCTCCACTCTCCTTTCTAATTTTATTTATTTGAGTCCTCTCTGTCTTTTTCTTGGTGAGTCCAGTGAAAGGTTCATCAATCTTGTTTACCTTTTCAAAGAACCAGCTCCTAGTTTCATTGATCCTCTGTATTGTTTCTTTAGCTTCTATGTCATTTATTTCTGCTCTGATCTTTATTATTTCCTTCCTTCTACTAGCTCTGGGCTTTACTTGCTATTCTTTTTCTAGTTCTTTTAGATGCAGGGTTAAGTTGTTTATTTGAGCTTTTTCTAGTTTCTTAAGGTGTGCCTGTAGTGCTATGAACTTCTCTCTCAGGACTGCTTTTGCTGTGACCATAAATTTTGAGTTGATGTATGCTCATTGTCATTCGTTTCTAGGAATTTTTTTATTTCTTCTTTGGTCTCATTCTTAATTCATTCGTTATTTAACAACCTGCTATTTAGTTTCCATGTGTTTGAGAATTTTTGAGCTTTTCTGCTGTGATTCATTTCTAGTTTCATGCCATTGTGATCAGAGGAAGTGCTTGATATGATTTCAATCTTCTTAAATTTCTTGAGACCACTTTGTGCCCTAACATGGTGTATCCTAGAGAATGAACCATGAGCACTTGAAAAGAATGTATATTCTGCTGCTTTAGGGTGAAAGGTTCTGAAGATATCTATTAAATCGAGTTGATCTAGTGTGTTCTTTAAGTGTTCTGTTTCTTTGTTAATTTTCTTTCTTGAGGATCCATCTAGTGATGTTAGTGAGGTATTGAAATCCCCTACTATTATAGTATTGCTGTTGATCTCGCCCTTTAAATCCATCAAAGTCTGCTTTATATATTTGGGTGCTCCTATATTAGGTGCATAGATATTTATAATAGTTATATCTTCCTGTTGGATTACTCCCTTTATCATTATGTAGTGGCCTTCTTTATCTCTTACTATATCCTTTGTTTTAAAGTCCATTTTGTCTGATATAAGTATTGCTACCCCAGCTTTTTTTTCATTTCCATTTGTATGAAATGTTTTTTTCCATCCTTTTACCTTCAACCTATGTGCATCTTTTGTTTTAAGGTGTGTCTCTTGTAGACAGCACATGTACGGGTCCTGTTTTCTTATCCATGCAGCTACCCCATGTCTTTTGATTGGATCATTTAATCCATTTACATTTAGGGTTATTATTGACATGTAGTTGTTTCTTGCCATTTCATTTTTTAAAGCTGTATTCCTTTTTTGCTATATTCTTTTTCCACTTTGATCTGTTTACACCAGGCTCCTTAACATTTCCTGCAGCACTGGTTTGGTTGTGATGAATTCATTGAGTTGTTTTTTGTCTGGGAAGTTTTTTATTTCTCCTTTGATTATAAATGATAGCCTTGCTGGATAAAGTAGTCTTGTTTGTAGGTTCTTGTTCTTCATTACTTTGAATATTTCTTACCATTCTCTTCTGGCCTCATGTGTTTCTGTTGAGAAGTCGGATGTCATCCTTATGGGGGCTCCTTTTTAGGTGATAACTTTTTTTTCTCTAGCAGCTTTTAATATTTTCTCTTTATCACTTAGCTTTGGTATTTTAATTATGATGTGTCTTGGTATAGATTTTTTAGGGTTTCTCTTTAATGGAGTTCTCTGTGCTTCTTGAACTTGTGAGAGTTTCTCCTGCATTAATTTAGGGAAGTTTTCAGCTATGATATGATTGAACAAAATCTGTATCCCTTGGTCTTTCTCTTCTTCTTCAGGAACCCCTATGATGCAGATGTTATTTCTCTTTATGATGTCACATAGCTCTCTAAGAGTTTCCTCAGACATTTTGAGTCTCTTTTTTCTTCTCTGCTTTCTTGCCTTCATTGAAGTTGTCCTCTAACTCGCTGATTCGATCCTCAGCTCTATCCATCCTGTTTTTAATTCCTTCCATTATGGTCTTCATTTCTGATATTGTATTTGTCATCTCCAACTGATTCTTTTTTAATATTTCAATATCCTTTTTTATACTTGCTATTTCTTTATTTAGATATTCATAATGACCATCCATTGTTGTTCTAAGATCCCTAAGCATCCTTACAATCATTATTTTGAACTCCGCATCTGGAAGTTTGATTATTTCCATATCACTCAGTTCATCTCCTGAAGGTTTCTCTTGTGGTTTCATTTGGATTGCACTTCTTTGTCTTCTCATTATCTGTGTTTGGGTGTTTTGTTTGTAGAGTTTTTAAGTCTAGGCTTGGTGTTGTCTGCCTCCAGTTTTCAATTGTGTTATTTCTAGGTCTTCTTGGGTTGGTATCAGCTATTATTTGTAATCCACTTTCAGATTTGGGCCGCTTTGAAGTCTTGATTTGTTTGTTTTCTTAACAGGTGATAGTCTTGTTTACTGATCTCAGCAGGGGGCTTCCTTGAAACTGTATCCAGGAATGGGATGGGTGTAACCTGAGACTCTGAAGGCCTCTTCCATCAACTAATCTCTCTGGGGGCAGGGTGTTTTCTCAGCTTCAGTAGGGGGAGGTGTATCTCAGATCTCCATGGAGACCTGAGTTACTGCTCCTCCTCCCCATTTCTTGTTTTCAGCTGTGTCTTTTTGCGCTGTTTGGAGCTGGAGAGATGTCTGGAGATCTGTGATCCGGAAGCAATTCAGTCTTCTTTTTTGTGGAAGGATCAGTTTCTCCCCCAGCTGTGGCTGCCTCCAGCACAAATGAGTCAGCTTTTTAGGTTGTCTCCTGCATTCCTTTCCCCCTCACAGTCTGTTCCTCTCTCTCTCCTTTCCATTTGGGAGATAAGCCAGTCCTTTCAACACACCTCGCTCCCTTGTCGCCAGGCAAGTGGCTGTGAGCAGTATTTTTTGCTCTTTTTTCTGGAATGAGAGCCACTCTGGGCTTTCAGCATCACCCCTCCCCACCCGTTCCTGTAAGCAGGGGAGATTCAGGTGCTCTCTACCAGGTTTGTTGTGGCTTCTTCTCTGCTCCTTGGTTTTTGAGAGCTGTTCTTGTAGTCCAGAGTTGGTTTCTCACACTGATTTTTCCTAAATTGATTTGTATTCCAGTTTGGTGGTGAGAGCTGGGTGTCTGGCTGTCTGTCTACTTCGCTGCCATCTTTGTACCATCTATCTTTCCCTTATTTTTTGTTGTTTTATAAAATGTAAATATGTGCTACGACTTGTCTTGAGACAGGAACCCCATAGAAGTGTCATTGTTAACACCGTATTTTTGGAGGGAAATCACACAGCCAGTAGTTTTCAAAAACTGAGGTTTGCATACCCTTTGTTGTAGAAATTCTACTTCTAGGAATATAGATGTAGTTACCTACCTTTTTCAGGATGTTCACATTGCAGTCTATCTGTAAGAAGGAAAACAGCCTGACCAGGCGGTGGCACAGTGGATAGAGCGTCGGACTGGGATGCCGAGGACCCAGGTTCAAGACCCCGAGGTCGCCAGCTTGAGCTTGGGCTCATCTGGTTTGAGCAAAAAGCTCACCAGCTTGGACCCAAGGTCCCTCGCTCAAGCGAGAAAGTCCCTGGCTCAAGCGAAGAGTTACTCGGTCTTCTGAAGGCCCGCGGTCAAGGCACATATGAGAAATCAATGAACAACTAAGGTGTCGCAATGCTCAATGAAAAACTAATGATTGATGCTTCTCATCTCTCCATTCCTGTCTGTCTGTCCCTGTCTATCCCTCTCTCTGACTCTCTCTCTGTCTCTGTAAAAAAAAAAAAAAAGGAAAGAAAACAAAACTAAAAACAACTAAGTGTCCATCAAAATTGGACCACTTATCTAAATTATGATACTCATAATTAATAGTACTTGAGCTGCACACTTGAAACCTGCATGACTTTATCAATGCATGTCACCCCAATAAATTCAATGACAAAACAAAATGGGTGGTGTCTTGGTAGGAGTTGGCAAGAAGGAGAAATTGGGAAAGGAATGAGACTTCACTTGGGCTATGGCCATTCCATGCAGCGTGAAGATAATGTTTTATTGAGTTGTACACCTGAACCGTGTATAGTTTTGCCAACCCTAGTCACCTGAATAAACTCAATTATAGAGAAAGGATGGATGTATTTATATATAGACATTGTCTGAGAAAAAAATAAAAGTTTATTAGCCATATTGTAGACTATGTATAGTATGGAGTTTTTGTGTAAAATAGAGGATATCCATATTTATACAAATAGATATTTATATGCACTATACACTCAGAGGGAAGGTATGTTTTGGAACATATGTATCGGAAGGACCACACAGGAACTGGGGAGTGGGACTTAACTTTTCACGTGCTATAGTTTCGAATCTCTGGAGTGTGCAGAGAGAACTCCTCCACCTGCGCTTCCTGCCACAGGTGAGGTCGGCTCCTCAGCCACTAGGGCCCTGTATGCCAGTCAAGGACCGCGTGGTGATGTCATCACCCCCGGAGATGGCCCGTGAGCATTAGCAAGGAAGGGTGTATGGGTGGGGGGGGGGCGGTAGTTGGAGCTTCTTGAGATGCTGTGGAAGTTTCAGGTGTGGTAGGAAATTGCCACGCAGGCACCTGCACTGGCGACCTGGGTTCTTTTGGCGTTCGGTGGGCGGTTTCTCGGGGCCGAAATCCGCCAACGGCGTGGATCCCTGGGGGGCTGGCACCAGGGACGCGTCTTTGGTGGACAGTCCTCGGCCAAGAAGAAGAAGGGCGGAACCCATGATAGGTAACGTCTTTGGCCCCTGGGGTCGGCCTCTCCAGCTGGTAGCTCCTGGGCCGGGGCGTTCCCTCCTGTCACCCCTCCTGTCGCCATGTCAGCCGCGAGCAATCCTTGGTCCCGACGGTCCCTGGGGGGCGCTGCCCCACCCACGGCGCTTTCTGAGGCCTCCCACGCTTTCAAGAGCAGGGCTCGGGCGGTTGCCCCTCGGATACAATTGGGAGAGGCTGCTTCCTCATTCTTCGGTCTGCCAGTGTTAAAGACACCTCTTATTTCTCCAAAACAGAGCCCCCTCGAATCCCGAAAACTGTGTTATATTGGCGCATAAAATGTGGTTATTGAGTGTGAAGTTTGAGTGAAAAAACCAACCAGTATCGCTGAAAATTTAACTGAAAAAGTTAGTTGCTTTGTCTATGGGAATCACAGAGGTCGTACTGTGCATCGTGACGGGTCTCATTTGAGAGCTCTTCTTCTGTGGGTTCAAATGATTAGTGTTGAGATGGCTCATATGTGCAGAGAACGCTGCTTTATTCCTTGAGCTCTTGCTTTCCTCCACCTGATACCTCATTGAGTTTCCTTCATTTTCTCTCCTGAAACCATGTTGAGCCTTTCAGCTGTTCTCTGTCGGTATCCTAAAACTGAACTTGCAGGATCCATTGCTGTTAAGTACTAAGTAGTGTGCGGATATCTGCCTACTCTTGTTTCCTTCTAATCCATTCTTCACGTAAGAAAGGATTGAATGGGAAATTGGAACATTATTCATAAACATCACTGGAAAACATTGCTTGAAGAATGAAAACAAACTCTTTACCAGGGCTTTAAGACTTTGTGCTGTCTAGAGTCCAGTCGGCTTCACCAGCCCCAACTTGTGCTACTTTTACCCACTCTTGCTACGCTTCAGATAGACTGGATTAACCTTAGTTAATTCTGACTCATCTGACTGAAGTCAGCTCAAATATTACTGTTCACTGTGACTCCTAGCATTATTAAGGGAAGGTCCCTGTTCCTTTTCTTTCAGGTTTTCTATTCAGTTATGAACTTGAATTTCCCTCCTGACTGGTTTGGTGCTACAAGTTGTATTGAAACTAGAAATGAACTCTGAAATCAAAGAACGAATATAAACTATGCCAGTCCATAAGTATGTATTAAAGGCACCTTTGTGTTCATTATTGTGTTGGTTTTACCAGGCTATTGGAGATCTAGTCATCTTTGGGTTCAGAGATGCTTTATTTATTGAGACCTTTTTGTACTGTTTGTTGTCTGGTATGAGTTTTTAAGGTGGGAAACAGAAAGAAGGGAAGTACAGTTTATTAGAGAAAGGTGAATAAACGCAGCACCAAAATGCAAAGTAAAGAATGAGGATTAAGGAGTCTGCATTATATGCAGAGAGGCTAATAATGATTTTGTTCACAACAATGTATTAACAGGTGGACAGACCGCTTCCAGTGGGACAGAGGATGCCTTGGACTGGTTTCATTGCTTTCAAAGTTCCTTTTTAAAAGGTAAGCAAACAGGCCCTGGCCGGTTGGCTCAGCGGTAGAGCATCGGCCTAGTGCGGAGGACCCGGGTTCGATTCCCGGCCAGGGCACACAGGAGAAGCGCCCATTTGCTTCTCCACCCCTCCGCCGCGCTTTCCTCTCTGTCTCTCTCTTCCCCTCCCGCAGCCAAGGCTCCATTGGAGCAAAGATGGCCCGGGCGCTGGGGATGGCTCTGTGGCCTCTGCCTCAGGCGCTAGAGTGGCTCTGGTCGCAATATGGCGACGCCCAGGATGGGCAGAGCATCGCCCCCTGGTGGGCAGAGCGTCGCCCCTGGTGGGCGTGCCGGGTGGATCCCGGTCGGGCGCATGCGGGAGTCTGTCTGACTGTCTCTCCCTGTTTCCAGCTTCAGAAAAATGAAAAAATAAAATAAAATAAAATAAAATAAAATAAAAGGTAAGCAAACATTAATTCTTCTTTTCATAAGTCTGAAGTCACCATGTAGAAAACTGATTCTTAGTCTTGTTACACTCCATTTACTTTTTTTATAGCACATACTTTGTAGTACGCCCTGCATTAATAGATAAATATAATATACTTCCATACTTAATTAAAAAATCAGTGTAATGCTCTAAATATACTACAGGAAATAGATTTTAAATATTTATTATAAAGGAATGTGTATTTACCTTTCAATATGTAAATGTTTAACCACTTATATACTAGAGATAAAGGAATAGTCAGTTACTTGCACCATGAATGCTAATACTTGAAATGCAGACTGATTTAGATGGGTTATATTGCCTTAGTGGTAGGAGTTTTTATGCCAGTGAACAGCTCTTAGTAAATTTCTGTAGAAAACCAAGTTAATTCTTCCCTTAGTTAATAAAGTGATTACTTTCTGAGAATTCAGTGTGCGTTATAACTGCAAAAGAATCCTGATATTTCTATGTGCAATGGAATTAGTTTGTAAGGCTTAGATAATTATAAACAGTTGTTTCACCTCTGTGAATGTTGAGTAGGACATTCAAGAGTCCTTCAGGTATGAGACACATTTGTAAGCCAGTTCTTAGGTTGACAGGCTGTCTAGCACCCATGACCCCACCCACCAAATGCCAGAAACCCTTTGCTCCCATCCATCATTGCAACCAAAAAATGCCCTGGAGAAGCAGGATTTGGATTTCAGCATGGATGTTCTTAAGATTATGTTTTTGTTTGAACTAAGAAAAGAATTGGTGGGGAATGCATTTGAGAAGAGTCTCACTACACTGCCCATTGTACTGTGGATTAGCCTCAGAAAGAGCCTAATTTAAATGTATTGGGAATGTATTTATTATGTGACTCAGAGGTCAGGCTTTCTTTCTTACCTACAGTGTCATTTTTGCTACCTCTCTGGACTTAAAAATTAGTTGTTTCATAAAGATAATGACATGGGTAGTACATCTACCAACACCAATCTAAGCGTTTGATATACAATAACTTGTTAACAAGTCTTTGTTGAATAGTTGAATAGACTCACCACCCACAGTTGCAGTTACTGTGAGTGTTCTCATATATTCCTCCTCTTGTCTGTGCAGTTTTTCTAACTCCTCGAGTCCCTATTCTCTGGCCTTTGGAAGTGAATTCCTGAGATTTTACAAAGATCTCTGTTAATCCTCTTGCCTGAAAGTACATCAGCAAGAGAGAAAACAAGGAGATTCTTTCTTTATTTTCTTCACAAAGCCACAGATCTTTCCTGTATGCTGATGTAATTATGAACAGCTTATTCTAGCTCTTGGTACTTAAATCATTTTATTCAGTGTTGGGATTGTTTAAGACCCAGTAGACACAAGAAAGCTGTATAACTGCTTCCAATGTAGTACCTGTTCCTGCAGTAGAATTAGGGAGATGGATTATCCCTGTGTGTTTCATCTGTACTTGTGTCACCCTATTCCGTATTATTTTGAAGTAGATTTTAGATACCAGTCATACCATTTTACCTATAAATTTTTATATATATCTAAAATAGAGGAATTTATTTCTTAATGTCATTCTTTAATGCTAACTATCCAGTTGACATGCAGGTTTTTATTTATATTCTAAATCTCATTACAAAGTTATATGTGAGAGTTTGAATTAGATGCAAATGAGGTCCACACTTTGCATTTGACTGTGAGGTCTCTGAAGTCATATTTATAGTTTAGTCTGTAGGTTCTCCCTCACGTCTATCTCCCTTTCTCTTATTTCCCCTTTGAGTTTTGTTTTCTGTGCTTTACTGAATTTAGAGAGAAGAAGGGACAGAGAGATAGAATTATCAGTTTGTTTCTGAATCTGCCCTGACTGGGGTTAGAACTGGTTACGTTTGCATATCAAGATGTGCTTATTTCTTAGAATCTGAATGGTGGGAAGAAGAAGTGTTTCCCAACCTTTTTTGTGCCATGCCCCACCTTAACCTTTCTAAAATTTTTATGTCCCCCCCTATGGAACATACATAATTTTTAATATTAAAATAATATTAAAATAATTAAATTAAGTGATTTATTCACTTAATAAACATAAATGATAGGTTCTAGGAAGAAATCACTATGAAATTGTTAACAAAACACAGTAAGTAAAATTTCAAAACATATAATGAAAAACAGAAATTTAAATTCCAAATAATTTTAATACAGATTTTTCTATATTAATTTATTATTTTCATTTAGTGTGATCCTTGCGCTTGATGCTTGCTGCACAGAGATTTTATATTAGGTTCCAATTTGGTTAGCTTTAGTCTCAAGTCTCCACGTTGTGTTATATCCAGCCAATTTCTTTTTTTTACCAGTAAATCATTTACAGCTCTAAATCCACATTTAGCTAAAAATGAAGATGGAAACGGTAGCAATAGTTTTCTTGCACATTTGGTTGAATTTGGGTATTTGATTTCTGTTTCCTCACAAAGCCATGCCATAGCTCCTTTGATATTAAATAAAGCTTTAACTGAGTCATCATTTTGCAATTCTGCGAGTTCTTCTTGATACTGCATATTTGATATATCAGACAAATCCACTAACATTGGCCGCATCATCCATGTTGGGAAATCAATTTGTTTTAAATCAGAAAATCTTTCTTTTAAATCAGCCGATAGAATATTCAAATGATTGACAATAACAAGTAAAGCGGTATCAGTTACTTCACATTTTTGGAGCCAATGAAACTGTTTAAAGTTTTTGTTGTTAATATGTTTCTGACATAACTCAAAATTGGTAATGAAACCAAATATCTTTGCTTTTGCATCGACAAGAGTTTTATTTGTTCCTTGAAGTTGCTTATTTAATATATTTAGTTTTTCAAAGATATCGGCTAAATAACTCACAAATGCTTTACCATCTATTGTTAACAGATACTTCATTTCAGGTTTGTCGCTTAAAAAATCACTAAGAGTATCAAACAGTTCCATAAATCTTTTCAAACAGTTTCCTTTAGATAGCCATCTTACTTCAGTATGAAGTAAAAGTCTCACATGGTCTTCATTTTGTTCTTCACAAAATAGCTTGAAAAGACGCTCACATTTGGCACTAGCTTTAATAGCATTAACACACTTTATTACTGTATGTAATACTTCATTCAGAACAGGCGAGATGTTTTTAGCTACCAAGTTTTCCCTATGAATAACACAATGCACAAGAATCATTTCTGGATTCGCATCTTTCATCAATTTTAAGCAGCCATTTTTCTTGCCCATCATATTGGGAGCACCATCTGCAGCACAAGATGTTATATTTTTCATTGGTATATCATTGACATCTAAGTAGTTTTTTAGCTTATTATATATATCTTTGGAGGTAGTGGTGCTTTCTAATCTTTTACAGAACAACATTTCTTCAGCAAAATGTCCTTTATCAATATATCTTACGTAAGTTATCAATACTGCCTCACTGTCTCTCAAAGTTGATTCATCCATTTGCAAGGAGAATTTTCTTGTTTTCAGCTTTTCAATAAGTTGTTTTTCAATATCCTCACTCATTTCGTCTATTCTTCTGCTAACAGAATTGTTACTGAGTGGCATAGCTTTTACATCTTTGTCATCTTTTTCAAGAACCGTTTTAAGAAATGCTGATATTGACGGTTTCATTAAATTCTCTCCTATAGTGTGATTTTCTCCAGTTTTAGCGATGAATAAAGAAATTTGATAACTAGCCTCAAGAACACGATTATTAGTTGAAGTATGAGCAGTAAATAGAGACTTTAATGTTGTTCTTTTTTCAAAATTTTCTTTAAAGTTTTAAAGTAACTCAAATCTGAATTAATATGAGCACTATGTTTCGCCTTCAAATGCGCCTCAAGACGACCTCGTTTCATTGATTCGTTGGTCAAGCATTGCTGGCATAAAAGACAAAAAGGAATTTGCTCATCGTGAACAGTGGGTATGAACCCAAATTTTAAATATTCCTCCGAATATTGACGAGTTTTTTTCTTGCTTGCACCACTCATTTTACTATGGGCTATAATAAAAATAAGATCAATTAAAAACTAATATTAAAATATGTGTTAAAATATATTCAATGTGACATAGAGTAAACGTATACTAAAAATTCATATTTATTTAAATGTATATAACACATTTACTACACTACCACCGCAAATCAAAAGGTATCTATATTTTTTCCACTTGACAGAATTTTCTGGAAAGTTATGCTTCTAAAATTAAAATTGTCGTACATGCACTATTATAGCCCCAATAATATTTATAAAATATTAGTGCTTTCTAGCCCCGATGCAAGAAGTACTTAATAAAGAGTTTAATATTGATAAAAATAATATCAAATACTTACCAATTATATCTATACAATATATATATGTATATTTATTAAATCAACGAGCTTTTACAACAGTTTTGACTGACACTTATTTCAAATAACACCAACTGAATGATGTGAAACACTACAGAAGTTGCAATGGGCCAATTAGGTGAGAATAACTGCGTTGTTTAGCGAGTTTTTAAAACGTCCGGGGTTACCCGCGGCAGATGGCACGCTCCGCAGTGAACCCAGGACGAAGTTTACTTGACGGCGCCAATCACCCAGTTGATATTTTGGTCTCGTCAAACAAAATTATACTTAATAATTATTTACCACAATTATTTAAGAATCGCATTTTTTGTTAAATTTGGCACCGATATCTAGCATTGCATTTAAATGGCCCGGGGCGAAAGAGTTCAAGTCGTGTGGAGTCCATTTTCAAATTGCCCCGCTTAACTATCGAATTGCCCCCCTGTGGGGCATGGGCCCCACGTTGGGAAACACTGGCTATGTCTTAGAGTGTATAAGGGGGGAAAGGCAAAGGTTCGGAGTGAGTCGAACCCTGAAAGCAGAACTGGAGTGGATTATTGGAGTTGCACTTTATTATACATACTTACAGTCTTTCTGCTATTATTCCACCTTGGGAATAAGTAAGGAAGTTCTGGATCCCATTTTATTTTTAAGTTTCAGACAGGAAGACCTTTAGAAAGCAGGTGTTTTCTTGTTCCTACATTATGAGGTACCTTACTCTGTTTAAAAAGAGATAGTAATAGCTTTTGTATGTTAAAGAATCTGTTGCTGCCCTGGACAATTTGTTCAGTCATAGAATATCAGCTTGGCATGTGGATGACCAGGTTTCGATTCCAGGTCAGGGCACTCTGGAGAAGCTCCCTTCAGTTTCTACACCCCTCACCTCTCTTCCTTCTTTCTCTCTCTCTCTCTCTCTCTCTCTCTCTCCTCCTTATCTCTCTCTCTCTCTTTCTCTCTCTCTCTCTCTTTCTCTGTTGCACTCTCTCTCCTCTTGCAGACAGGGCTTGATTGGAGCTAGCTGGCCTCGAACACTGAGGATGGCTCTATGGCCTGCACCTCTGATTCCAAGATCTCAATTGCTGAATAACCAAGTGATCCCCAGATGAGCAAAACATCACCCCCCAATGGGCTTTCTGGGTGGATCTTCATGGGATCGCATGGGGGAGTCTGTCTCTGCCTCCTCTCCTCTCACTGAATAATAATAATAAAAAAATTAAAATCTGACATATTGTAAATATGTGTGTGTGAGAGAGAGAGAGAGAGAAAGAGAGAAAGAATATATACTCAAAGAGTAGAGGAGAAAGAATAAAGATGATATGGGAACTTGGGGATGGAAAGGAAGCGGGATGGTTCAGTGGGTTTTAAGGTAAATTTTTGAACTATTCTCTTGTCTCTTAATGTAGGCACTAGTTTGTAAATATCTTAAGCCCTGGTCACAGATCTCCCCTGTACTTTTTACCTTGAAAGGCTAGACTTTGCCTAAGATAACCACAGCGTCTATAGAGCAGGTAAATTATCTTTTTTGTATAAACTATAGACAAAGAGTCATTACATTGAAGATGTTAGGCTGCAGCTGCTGGCCTGCTTGCGGCTTCCAGGCTCCTGGGTGTGGTTCTGATACACGGTGTTTCATCTGTTCCCATGAGGGCTAGAAGATGCGAATGAGAGTGTGAGAACGTGTTTCTAAATCCTGGTGGTTCTCCTGTTGCACAGGCTGACCCCATGTTGGTCTCAGCTTGTGTTGTGCTGACTTCACTGTGTGTTGCCAAGCTCCCTGCCATTGTGATCTCAGGACCTGGCTTATGATGCACTTGCTACCTCCACTGTAAGTCCCTCCCACAGATACCAGGCTCACTGAAGAAGAGGAGACCCGACACAATCCACTCCCTAGAACTGGTAGACTCAGGAGATAGATTGATTCAATAAACACTTGAGGGACTTTTGGGTTCATTGTTAGGGTATGGGGATTTATCTAGGAAGATAAACGTTCAGTAACCATGAGTCAGTGAGTTAATTGTAATAAAAGAATAAATAAAGTGCACTGGGACTATAGAGGAGATACTGAGGAAGGCCTTACTAGGGAGTCAGTGTTTGGGCTGGCTGCGGGGAGCAGGATTTGGCCAGATTAAGTAAAGGACAGCTCAGGTATTGTGAACAGGTACAAAACACTGGGCTTGAACTTGTGTCCGGGAGAAGTGGCTTCTGGTGCCATTAGAGGCTAGTGTGAAAGGACATAGAAGTTATATGTTCATTTTCAAGAAATATTTATATAGCACCTTCGAACGTGAAGGCACCATTCTAGGAAGGAGGAACGGAAGAATGTTCTTGCTTTTCTATATTTTATATAGTAGTGGGGGAGACATAAACAAATATGCAGAATGTCAAATGATGTTAGGTTCTTTGAAGAATAACAGATCTCATTAAGACTTTGATTGAAATTGTTTTAAAAATCAAGTTTTTGCAGTCCGTTTTGTTATTTAATAACGTGCTCTCTCCGCTAAATTCCATGTGTGAAATGCCGATCTTTGAGTCATGTCACACATTTTGTGTAAAGTTACTTTCTTCCTGTCTATGTATGTTTTGGTTACGCTAAAATACAAGTAATATGGTGAGATCAAAAGTTAAAAAGGCTGAATGGAAGTGCGCTTTTGTTCGTAGCGTGGGAAACCTTTGGTGTATAGAATTCCTGGTATTTTGCTTCTAGTTGTCCGTCAGGGCAGCTGTCCATCAGCCGTGCGTCAGAGCTCGCCTCGTCTGTACAACAACGTGATTAGTATGGATTTTACTCATTTTACTTCTGTCGACCTTGTCACGATAAGGGTTGTGTTGATCTTCACTGTTGAGTTGGAGGCTAAATTCCAGTCAGCCTGCTGTTCATAAGAAATGAAAATAATAGTGAAGAGACGTCTAGACAGAGAGTTGATATTTGGCACTGCCTCGTTCTAGAAAAATATGGTTGGAGTCACAACATATTAGTAATCAAAGGTTTCTCTAAGTTAAGTGATGACAGTTTTGTGTGCATCAGATCAGGAGGATTCCTCTAAATTATACTGAAATCAACTGATAAAACAGTAGGCATGGATATTTCTGTGCTAATTCTTCCAATAAACTCCTTGAGTATAGAATCCACGTCTTTTCCATATAACAGAGCCAGCCTGGTTCGTAGAACTACCCTTATCACATGCTTATTCACACACTCAGAAAGAGTTTGCGGTTCAGGTACTGATAGTAGTCAAAGTGATAGAGGTATGGACATGAAAATAAAAAATAACTGAAACTTTGCTAATGAATTTTTAATATTATGGCTACTATTAATCGCACCATTGGGTACTAATATCATTAAAAGTAAAATTAGGAAACGTGTGGTATGGTTTAATCTCTAGATGTTTGAAATATTTATAAAATGTGTGGTAATAAAACTCTTCCCTTCCGGGAGGATAAAATTACCAAATAATTATTGGGGGGGGGGTTGTGATCATTTGAAATAATTTAAGAAACCATTTAATTCAATAAACATTTATTTTGCTGTTTCTGTCGCACAAACATTTCTGGGAAGAGAAATAATAACTATATTCCTAAGGAAGGCAGATGAGCCTGACTGAGTGGTGGCACCGTGGGTAGAGAATCGGACTAAGATTCGGAGGACCCAGGTTCGAAATTCTGCGGTCATGGGCTTGAGTGCAGGCTCATCAACTTGAGCGCAGGGTTGCTGGCTTGAGCGTGGGATCATAGACATGACCCTATGTTAGCTTAAGCCCAAAGGTCACTCACTGGATTGAAGTCCAAGGTTGCTGACTTGAGCAAGTGGTCACTAACTCTGCTGTACCCCCGCCCTCTGGTCAAGCTACATATGAGAAAGCAGTCAGTGAACAACTAAGGTCCAGCCACGAAGAAGTGGTTCTTCTCGTCTTTCTCCCTTCCTTTCTGTTGTCTGTCTGTCCCAATCTGTCCTTCCTTCTGCCTTTCTCTCTGTCACAAAGAAAAGAAACAAAAACAAAATGATGACAAGACAGCAGTGCTAATGCTCTAGGATAAATGATTCACGTCTCTGGGAACAGCAAAGAACAACTGATTCTGTAAGGAGGGTGCTGTGGGCAGTGACATTTGAACTGGACTTTGAAGAATGAGGACACTCCAAGCAGAGAACGGAGTGTGAGCAGAGGCAGAGAAGTGTGAAATGATGATGGGATCTCCAAATAGTCCTGACTGGCTGGGACTCGGGAGTACGTGGCTGAGGGTGCTCTGTGGCCAGAGGCAGGGGTTGTTTGTGTGCCATGCTGGAAGTCTGAGCTTGATTCCATAGGAATGAGGTGCCCCTTAGAGCAGAGTGCTCTAGAGGGGAACTGGTGGATGTTAGGAAGGAGTCGTAAGATATAAACGGTAGGCAGAGCGACCCTTAGGATATGAAAATAAGAACCCCAGCAGGGAAGACAGCAAATGGGAAGGTGCTTCTGATATAAAAACTCCTGGGTTTTCTGTCTTTTTTCTTTTTTTCTTAGATTTTATGGGCTTTGAAAAAATTTGGTATCTCAGCAAATGACATTTCAATTTTCATTGTTTACACTGAAGATGGAGAAGAAAAAATAGATGAAGATGACCTCAGGTAGAAGGTCATCCAGTTTCTCTGAAATGTTTCCCTGAAATAACAAATATTACAGAAGTCAAAAAGGTAATTCCACATTTGTAGAGTGTGATAGATGAGGACCAGTAGCAATGCTGATGGCTGTTGCTCACCAATGCTGCTATTTTCTTGTGTGTGAAGTTTTAAGAAAGATTAATGTAATTAAAAATTAGTTTAAAAATAATTACAGATGTAAAAAATTGGACGATGTAGGTTTATGTAAAATGGTGGTGGAGGGAATAGGGGTGATAAATGCGGATGGACAGACCTGACTTAGGTGGTGAACACACAATACAGTGTTCTGATGATGTGTTGTAGAATGAATTGTGTACCTGCAACATTTCTGATTTGGATTACTAGTGTCACCCCAAATAACTCAAAAAAAGGAATAAAACGTACTTGCTAAAAAGCATTCTCATATTAAGAAAGAATAGAAAACTAAATATCAATCTTACAGAGTAAGTTCATTTGTATTATAATATAAATAAGTGAAGTATGAAGTTAATGTCTAGATGCATGCTTTTAAAACAGGTACAGATTTGATGTCTTTGTTTAGAGATTTAACACCATAACTGCAATTTAAAGGGCACTTTTGACCTAAGTGGTGAATTGCCATCTACTGTGCATTATTTTAATCACATTTGTAATTTCATACATTTCACAGTTATTGAATGGTAATAAATTTCACTTGTGTATGTTTGTATACTATAGTAGTACGTGAATAATTAGCTTGTCATAAATTGTCTTTTATTTTTATGAATATATCAGCTGTGTTAGGAATAAGTACTGGGGCATTATTGAAGGGTGTCATTTGTAGGATGTCAACAAAAGATGTTTTGTAAAATGACAGAAATATTAAAAAATGTCAGCACTTATTAAAACCATTAAAATTTCCTTTTCTGATTATAAAATTCATATATGTTCATCATGAAAATTTATAACACAGAATTCTATAAAAAAAAGGAAAAAGCCCTTCAAATCCTACCAGTTAACATCTTAATTAAAACAAAAAAATTTTTAGTGAGATGAAGCAAGGCAAGGACAGGCTCCTGCATGCACCCGTACCTTGATTTACCAAGCAAACCCCAAGGGGGTGATGGTGTGCCCTATGGGGCCCTTGCTCCTTGTAACCGGAGCCATTTAAGCTCCTGACAGGCAAGCCATAAAGCCATCCTCAGTACCTGGGGACAGCTCACTCTAATGGAGCCCTGGCAACAGGAGGCAGGAAGGAGAAAGAGAGAGGGAGAGAGAGAAGCTATAGGGGGAGTGGTGGAGAAGCAGATGGGTGCTTCTTCTGTGTGCCTTGAGACACCCACATGCCATACTGACACTCTACCACGGAGAAAATTGGCCAGGGCCCTACCTGTTAATATTTTAAAAGATTATCACTGTTAATAGCATTTCTTATTTTATTCTTGTCTTCTATTTCCATTCAAATATATTTTGGTTTTATATAATTGGATAGTAATTACCATCATTGCTTGGATGTCTAGAAGGTGCTAGGTTTTTGCCTTACTGATTTTCTATGCACCAGCTCATATCCTCTCCCTTACTTCAGGATACTCCTGCATCTCCCTTGCAAAGCCTCCTGATTATTCATTCTCATAACACTTTATAGGATAAATGCCGTTATTGCACCCATTTTTCATACAACCACTAAAATAGCAAGTACCTTTCCCAAGGTCTTACCGCTACTGTAAAATCATGTTTTACAAATGGTTTGGAGGTTTTCCTCACTTTATGTATTATGATTGTGTCAGTCAAGGTAGATTAGATCAGAGGTCAAGGAAACTTTCTGTGCAGGGCCAGATAATAAATATTACAGCTTTGCAGGCAGTGTGGTCTGTGTTGTATCTACTCTTTTGCTGTTGTAGTACAGAAGCATCCACAGACGATATGTAAATGCTGGGTGTAGCTGTTTCCCAGTAAACTTTATGTAGACAAATAAATGACGGGCAAGACTGACTCCAGGGCTGTGGTGAGTGGAGTGCTGGGGTGGATTAGGCTGCAATTCTGGGCCCAATGCTCACTGGCTTCACGTGACAAAAGTTTGTCTTGCTCACTCTCCAGTGCCTGTGGGAATCAGTGGGAAGACTCGTTGCTGTGACTAGTGACCCTGTCTGCTCAAGGCTTCTTTGCAAGATGTGCTCCATGTTGTTTTGTTTTTCGGCTAGGAAGGAGGACAGATGGGATTCTGTTTTCAACTTGTTCAGGAAAGAAGATAAGAAGAAAAGGAGAAAGGGAAGGAAAGGATACACATTCCTGAGCAGATCCTGCCTGCAGGCTCTCCTCTACCTGCCCACAGGCTGATTCCACCTCTCACAGTGGCCAATGTCCCTCTCCCCGTGAGCTCTTTCAGGTGTTGTGATTTGCTTGTGTTTTTCTTTTTAATTTCTTGAATTTATTGGGGTGATGTTGGCTCACAAAACCATACAGGTTTGAAGTGTATACAACTCAACAAAACATCATCTCTGCACTGTATATCCTGCACCCATTGCACAAAGCAAAGTCCTTCTGTCTTCATTTATCCCAACTGTGCCCGTGTGCACTTGTCCCCTCCCCTGTTTTTCTCTGGCTATCCCCACACTTGTCTATGTCTATGCATTATTTAGACATCGTTTTCTGCTTAATCCCTTCACCTTCTTTCATCGAGCCCCTCAAACCACCTCTCCTCTGACAGCTGTCAGTCTGTTCTAAGTAACCAGGCCTCTGTTACAGGGGTTCATATATTCTTTGGAATTAGTGTCTTGGGTTTTTCAATGTTCCCAGAAGTGGGAATGTTGGGTGAAAAAGGTCAGTTCCATTTTTAATTTTTTGAGGAAACTTGATAGACTTTTTACAGTCTGCATCCCGCCCACCAACAGTGCAGGAGGGTTCCCTTTTCTCTCCATCCTCCCCACCTCTTGTTGTTTGTTGAGTTAGTGATGATAGCCATGCTGACAGGCATGATGTGATCCCTCACTGTTGTTTTAATTTGCATCTTTGATGATGAGTGAATTTGAGCCTTTTTTGATATCTGTGGCTCTGGCCGGTTGTGTCAGTGGTAGAGCATCAGCCCGGTGTGTGGATGTCACGAGTTCAATTCCAGGTCAGGGCATATAGGAGAAGCAACCCTCTTCTTTTCCACCCCTCCCTCTCTCTCTTCTCTCTGTCATTTTCTTCTTCTCCCACAGCCATGATTGGGTTGGAGCAAGTTTGCCTTTGGCATTGAAAATGATTTAATGGCCTGGCCTCAGGCGCTATAAGAGCAGCAGAGCAAAGGTGCCAAATGGGAAGTGCATCGCCTCATAGAAGGCTTGCCAGGCGAATCCCGAATCCAGGTTAGAGCGTTTGGGGGAGTCTTTCTCTCTGCCTCCCACTTCTCACTTAAGAAAAAGAAAAATAAGATATGTCTATTGGTGATTTGTTCTCTTTGGAGAAGTGTCTATTCATGTCCTTTGCCCATTTCTTAATTGCATTTTCTTGATGTTGTGGTGTTTAAGTTCTTTATATACATTTTGAAAATTAACCCCGTATCCAAAGTATCAGTGGGTAAAGATGTTCTCCCATTCAGTGGCTTCCTTTTTCATTTTGTTTATGGTTTCTGTAGCTGTGCAAAAGCTTTTCAGTTTGATGTAGTTCCATTTATTAATTTTTTTTTGTTTCCCTTGCCTTAGGGGCTATATTGGTAAAAAGAGTGCTGTGAGAAATGTCTGAAATTTTATTGCCTATATATTTTAGGATTTTTATGGTTTTTCTAAATTCCATTTAAGTCTTTAATCAATTTTTGAGTTTATTTTTGCGAATGGTATAAGTTGGTGGTCTAATTTCCATTTATTTTTCCCGGATCTGTCCAGTTTTAATTTCCAACACCATTTATTGATGCGAGTTTCTTTACCCCATTGTGTATTTTTGCTTCCTCTGTGATATACTGACCGTAAAGGCATGGATTTATTTCTGTGTTCTCTATTTTGTTCCAATGATGTATATGGCTGTTTTTTTTCAGAGAGAGAGAGGGATAGACAGGGACAGACAGACAAGAATGGAGAGAGATGAGAAGCATCAATCATAAGGTGCATGTTGCAACACCTTAGTTGTTCATTGATTGCTTTCTCATATGTGCCTTGACTGCGGTCCTTCAGCAGACCGAGTAACCCCTTGCTGGAGCCAGCAACTTTGTGTTCAAGATGGTGGGCTTTTTTGCTCAAACCAGATGAGCCCGCGTTCAATCTGGCGACCTCGGGGTCTCGAACCTGGGTCCTCTGCATCCCAGTCCAATGCTCTATCCACTGCGCCACTGCCTGGTCAGGCTATATGGATGTTTTTGTGCCAATACCATGCTGTGGTGATATCAATGGCTTTGTCACATGATTCCTCCAATTTTCTCCTTTATTGTCAATGTTTCTGAGACTTTTTGGGACCTTTTCTGGTTTTGTATAAGTTTCTGAAATATTTGTTTTAGATTTGTGAGTAATGCCATTGGTATATTAATAAGAATCACATCAAATCTGTAGATTCCTTTGGTTGTAGGGATTTCTTTTCTGTTAATTTTTGCTGTTGGTGAACATGGTAAATGCTTCCCCTTATTGTATATTCTTCCGTTTCTGTCTTCAGCATCTTATATTTTTCCAGGTACACATCTTTTACCTGCTTGGTTAAATTTATATGTCGGCATCGTATTTGTGGTCATTGTTGTCATGATTGCAATAGTAAATGGGTTTGTTTTTTTAATTCTCTTTCTGATAGTTCAATATTGGTGTATAAAAATGCCATCAATTTCTAAATATTAATTTTGTATCCTGTACCTTGCCAGATTTATTCATTCTACCTGGTTGTTTTTTGGTGGAGTCTTTAGGGTTTCCTTATACAACATCATGACAGGTTAACTTTCTCCTTTTCAGTTTGGATGCTTGTTATTTCTTCTTATTATTTGATTGCTGTGGCTGAAACGTTCAGTATCATGTTGAGTAAGAGTGGTGAAAGCTTTCTCCTGGTCTCTTTTTTGATCTTAAGGGAATTGCTTTCAGTTTTGGCCCATTGAGTGTGTGTTGGCTGTGGGTCTGTCCTATATGGCCTTGATTATGTTGAGCTATGATCCTTCTACTGTCAGTTTCCTGAGAGTTTTGATCATACCTGTGTGCTGGATTTTATCAAATGCTTTTTCTACATCTATTGATATGATCGTGTGATATCTTTTGTATTGTGATATCACGTGTTTATAGATTTTCAAATACTGTACTGAACTAGCATCCCCAGAATAAATCCTATTTGTTCATGGTGTATGATCTTTTTAATGTATTGCTGGATTCATTTTGCTACTATTTTGTTGAGAATTTCATCGTCTATGTTCATCAGAGATGTTGGCTTATAATTTTTTTCTTTGTAGTATCTTTATCTGGTTTTGAAATTAAAAAGTGCTGGTCTCCTAAAAGAGAGCTTGAGGCCCTGGCTGGTTGGCTCAGTGATAGAGCATCGGCCTGGCATGCATGAGTCCTGGGTTCGATTCCCGGCCAGGGCACATAGGAGAAGCACCCATCTGCTTTTCCACCTTCTCCATCCTCTCTGTCTCTCTCTTCCCCTCCTGCAGCCAAGGCTCCATTGGAGCAAAGTTGGCCCAGGCACTGAGGATGGCTCTGCGGCTTCTGCCTCAGGTGCTAGAATGGTTCTGGTTGTAATGGAGCAACGCCCCAGATGGGCAGAACATCACACCCTGGTGGGCATGCCGGGTGGATCTTGGTCCGGAGCAGGCGGGAGTCTGTCTGACTGCCTCCCCATTTCCAACTTCAGAAAAATACAAAAAATGAAAAAAGAATAAAGAGAGCTTGAAATCTTCCCTCCCCTCGAATTTTTTGGAATAGTTTGAGAAGGCTAGGTGTTAGTTCTTCTTTGACTGTTTGGTCAAATTTGCTTGTGAAGCCTCTGGTCTAGAACCTTTGTTTCCCGGGAATTTTTCGATTCCTGCTTCACTGTTTTTTACTTGTAATTTGTTAATTCAGATTTTTGGATTCTTTCTTATTCAGTTTTGGTAGATAATATGTTTCTAAGAATTTATCCATTTTGTTGGCATATAGTATTTGTTGTATTTTCTCACAATCCTTTGTATTTCTTTTGTGTCGGTTGTTACCTGTCCTCTTTATTTTGATTTTATTTATGTGGATCCTCTCTTTTTTTTCTTCTTGATGAGTATGGTTATAGGTTTGTCAATCTTGTTCATCTTTTCAAAGGACCAGCTTTTCAATCAATTGATCTTTTGTATTATATTTTTCAGTCTTTTTTTTTATTGTATTTTCTGAAGTTGGAAACAAGAAGGTAGTCAGACTCCTGCATGCACCTAACTGGGATCCATCTGACATCCCAACCAGGGGGCAATGCTCTGCCCATCTGGGACATCGCTCCATTGCAACTAGAGCCATTCTAACACCTGAGGCAGAGGCCACAGAACCATCCTCAGCGCCCGGGCCAACCTTGTTCCAATGGAGCCTTGGCTGCAGGAGGGGAAGAGAAAGAGAGGAAGGAGAGGGGGAGAGGTGGAGAAGCAGATGGGCGCTTCTCCTGTGTGCCCTGGTTGGGAATCGAAATCGGGACTGCTGCACGCCAGTCCGACGCTCTACCACTGAGCCAACCGGCCAGGGCTATTTTTCAGTCTTTATGTCATTTCTTTCTAATCTCATCTTTATTATTTTTTTCCTTCTTTTCCCCTTGACTTTGTGTGTTCTTACTTTCTCTAGTGTGTCGTGTACTGTAAAGTTAGATTGATTTTTTGGAGATTTTATCTTACATCTATGAGGTAAGCCTGTATTGCCTTATTGACTATTTCCCTCTCTCAGGACTATGCTTATGCTTTAGCCTCCATTGATTTTTGGTTGTTGTGATGTTCTATTTTCTCTTGTCTCCAGGTAACTTTTGATTTGTTTTTTTATTTCATTTTTAAACCTGTGTCATTGTTTAGTAACTTGTTATATAGCCTACATATGTTTGAATGTTTTATATATTTTTTAATTGTAATTGATTTCTAATTTCATACCATTATGGTCAGAAAAGATGCTTTTTCTGACTTTAATATTCTTGAATTTATGAAGACTTATTTCATGTTCTAATATGTTGTCTGTCTTTGAGAATGTTCCATGTGCATTTGAGAAGAATGTATGTTCTGCTGCTTTGGTGTGAAATATTCTGTGAATATGAATTAAATCCCTCTGATCCAGTGCATCATTTCAAGTTGCTGTTGTCTTGTTGATTTTTTGTCTGGAAGATGTATCCATTGAGGTCAGTGGGGTGGAGAAATCTTCTATTATGACTGCAGTGCTGTCGGTGTCTCACTTAATGTGCACCAAGATCATCTTTATATTATTTATTTAGGTGTTCCTGTGTTCAGTGCACATGTTTACAATGGTTATATCCTCTTGCAGCACCAATCCCTTAAGTGTTATGTAGTGACCTTCTTTGCTTCTTGTTATGGCCTTTGTCTTGATTTGAGCACAGCCACCTGGTTCTTTTCTTCTTCCCAATTTGCATGGAATAATTTTTTGCATCACTTCACTTTCACTCTGTGCATACATATTCCTCTTCTGTGATTTCTTCTGTACAGCGGGGACGTGGTTCATATTTTCTTTTTCATTATACAACCCACTGTCTTTTCATTGGATGATTTAATTTATTTCCATTTAAGGTTTTTATTGATAGTCAAATCTTGCCCTCTTATTCTTTATATCTGTGTTCCACTCTCTTTTTTTCTTTACCTTTGTAAAACATGCTTTTAACTTTTTTTTTTTTTTTTGTAATACTGGTTTGTTGGAAATGAACTACTTTAGCCTTTTGGTCTTTATTTGGCCTTCAATTTTAAATGATAGCTCTGTTGGTAGAATAGTCTGGTTGTAGGTATATTTTCTTCATCATTTTGAATACTTCCCACCAATCCTTTCTGGCATAATATTCCTGTAGAGAAGTTAGCTGTCTCACCTTTAGGAATATACACTAAGAACACCAGAGAACACGTTCCAAAAGGAGTAATGCACCCCCATGTTTATGGCAGCATTCGTTCACAATAGCTGAAGATCTGGAAACAGCCCAAGTGTCCCAGTCAGTGGCACGAGTGGATTAAAAAGCTTTGGTACATATATACTATGGAATACTACTCAGCCAAAAGAACTGATGACATCGGATCATTTACAATAACATGGATGGACCTTGATAACATTATACTAAGTGAAATAAGTAAATCAGAAAAAACTAAGAAGTATATGAATCCATACATAGATGGGACATAAAAATGAGACTCATTGACATAGTTTAGAGTCTTATGCGAGCTTCATTGTAGGTAACTAATGCTCTATCTTTTGTTGCTTTTTTATTTTATTTTATTTTTTGTAGGTACTTACCATTTTGTTCTCTCTTTGCATTGGCTAGATAGCTCATTTCGTTAGAGTGTTGTCTGAAAGCACAGAGATTGCTGGTTTGAATCCTGGTCAAGGTACATACAGGAACAGATCTATGTTTCTGTCTCTCTCTTTCTCTCGCTTTCTCTCATGTAAAAATCAATTTATCAAAAAGAAAAACAACAAAATCAGATTCACTCTTTGTCTTTAACCTTTACCATTGTAATTATGGTATGTCTTGGTGTGCATTTCTTGATTAAAATTTTGTATTGTGAACCTCTGGGACTTTTCACCTGTTTACGGAACTTTCAGTCATTATTTTTCAAACAGGTAGGGAAGCAGAGAGACTGACTCCCACATGTTAGTGACCGGGAACCACCT
The DNA here is from genome assembly GCF_036850995.1 of Saccopteryx leptura. Taxonomy (NCBI): domain Eukaryota; kingdom Metazoa; phylum Chordata; class Mammalia; order Chiroptera; family Emballonuridae; genus Saccopteryx; species Saccopteryx leptura. The sequence goes on from NC_089505.1 coordinate 243,142,337, forward strand.
GGCAAGCCTACTAGGTAGCAATCCTCAGCCCATCTTGGGCGTTGCTCCATTGCAACTAGAGCGATTCTACCACCTGAGGCAGAGGCCATGAAGCCATCCTCAGTGCCCGAGCCAACTCTACTCCAATGGAGCCTTGGCTGCGGGAGGGGAAGAGAAAGAGAGAGAAAGGAGAGGAGAAAGGGTGGAGAAGGAGATAGGCACTTCTCCTGTTTGCCCTGACTGGGAATCAAACCGGGTTATCCACACACCGGGCATATGCTGTACCACTGAGCCAACCAGCCAGGTCCTCAAACAGGTTTTGATTTCTTGCTCAATCTCCTCCTTCTTCTTCTACCCTGTGCTGTAGTTGTTGTTATGCTTGATGTTGTCCAAGCGGTTCCTTATAATTTCTTTTATTTTTCTAATCTTTTTGATGATCTGCTTCAGTGTTTACTATAAATAGCTAATAAATTCTGCTTCATCTAACCTGCTACTGGTTCCTTCTAGTGTATTCTTCATTTCAGATATTGTTTTCTTCATTTCTGACTGGCTCCATTTTATGGTTTCTATCTCCTTTTTAAGATTTAGTGTTTCTTTGTTTAAGTTTTCACTGAGATCACCCATTCTTCCACTGAGGTCTTTGAGCATCTTTATAACTGTTGTTTTAAGCCCTGCTTCTGGTATGTTGATTACTTCTATTTCATTTACATCTTTTCCCTGGGATTCTTTTTTTCTTTCGTTTGGGGTATAATTTTGGTCTCCCCATTTTGTCTCTGTGTATTAGGTGGATCAGCTATGGCTCCCAAACTTGTGACGATTGGTTTATTAAGTAGGTGTCTTGTTGGGCTCAGTGGTGCTATGTTCCAGATCTCCTGAGCACAGTGCTCCAGGAATGTTCCTGGTGGGTTATAGATGAGTCTTGAATGCTGTTGGCCATTTCTTGGGAGGACTTAACCCTTCAGTCTGTCTGATTATAAAGATGAACCTCAATCATTATGTTGAGTCCCTGTGCAGGGGCTGCACCCCAATGTGGAATTGTTCCCAGGAAGGAGTGGTGCCTTCTAACATCTTTCTTTGGGTTTTCCACCTGTGTGGCTGGTTGGGTCAAGATCTGGTGTTTACTGTAGCCCACCGCTCTTGTGTTGGTTTTGGGTCACTTAGGTGAGGTGGAGGTACAGGTCTGTTTCAGGTGTTGTGTGTAACGGGCTTTGAGCTACCTGTCTGGAGTTAAATCATGTTATTTCCTATGGCATCTACTGGGGCTGGGTGTGTGTTTGATGGGTAAGTCTGTGTACAATGGGCAGCTTCCTCCAGCTTAGATCTGGGTACAGATTTATAAAGTTCCAGGGCTCTTTGAGGTCCACTGCTACCTATCAGCTACACTGCCTCCCCTTGGGGTTTCATGGTATTCCTCGAGAACGTTCTAAAGAAAGACTATAAAGTGGGCCCAGGTTGGCTGCCACCCACAGTCCCTTCCACAGGTTATGAGCTTGTAGGCAGTGTGACCAGAGTTGGGCGGACAGGGCTAGTGGGTCCCCTGCTTGGGGAACATGCATTCAGGCACTCAGTGAGGGGAAAGTGTATCCTACTTCACAGCCATACTACCACTCCATCTGTGCCAGACTCTCCAACTCTAGCTCTTCCAGGAGAAGCATGCCTCAAGTTCAGTTGGGTGCAGCCAGCTGTACCTGCTGTAGGAACATGTTTAGCTGGAATGTGCTACCAGAACTTGGGATGAAAGATAAAAAGAGTCTCCCCTCGTGTGTGTTGGTGATGGACCCGTAGGAGGCGGCTAAGCACTTCATTCTGGTCCTAGACATTAGCCTCTAAGGGAGACACACTCAGAATCTTTTAATTCTGAGCTATACACCCTTCCCCCTGGGGAACTGAGCGCAGCAGGGCGGGGCATCCAGACATGGAATGACAGATCCAAACAATCTCCCGTTGGGGGTGGTGCCTGGAAGCCTGTCTTCCCTTCACAGGCCAAATGATCTAGTATTCAGTGAAGGTCCTAGCTCTGAGCAGCTCTCCGATGCCCACACAGAACTGAACTCAGCAGGACAGGGCCTCTGTCTGCCAGAAATACAGGTCAAATGAGTCTCCTGTTGGGAGAATAGCAGGGCCTGAGCTTGTATGAATGATAGGAGTGGTCCCCCTGTGATGTACCTACACAGCTCTCCTTCTGGCTATCTTATTCCAGGACGGAACCCCTGGGAGCTGCACTCTAAAAGTATCAGCTGTGTGGGGCCTGATTCCCCTGTCTGAATGGACTCAGCAGAGTGAAGCCACAGGGACTGGAAGGGCGGACTAAGTCATTGATCTGGTGGGGCTGTGGGGTACCCACTGTGCACTTGAGGTGGGAAAGATTGGTCCCATTTTCAAGATTCACAGCCCAATTGGTGTCTAAGTTTCTGCGAAGAATTTATCAAGTAAAAGAGCTCTCCAAAAGAGCCTGCCGGTCCAGCCGCAGACCCCTCTGCAGGACCCAAGTATGGCAGTCATGTCCCCAGTAGTCGGAGGACCAGGTGTAGTACTCGCCAACTGGTACTGTAAATGTAGGAGTGCTCGACCCTAGGAAGGCTGCATCTGTGTCTCTAGCAGACTCCCTTCTCTCCCAGGTGGGATGTATCCACTGATTTTCACCACCAGATGCTACGTGGTTGACTCCGCCAATCTGAAATCAGAAAAGACAGGCCCACAAGACAGATAAAAACTGGAATCTGCTGTTTCAAAATGAGCTAAAAGACATTAGGGAAAACAGTGCAAATGAGGATAGAACATGGCAAAGGAGGGTATGGGGAGTTATTATTGAAAGGACCCCAATTTTCTGTTTGGAAATACGAAAAGCTCTGGAAATAGAACATGCTTGGAAATACTGCCTGTGGATGTTTGTTTTGGGTTGACTGTTTCCATGACTAGATTTAGTGAGTCAGAAACTGTCTTGCTTCCTCCATCTTTCTCAAGTCCCGTTCAGTGTTTTGAATAATTATTTTAAAATTGGAAGGTAGTGAAAGCTATATCCTAGCATGGGCGCACTGAATATGACTGAATTATGTACTTAAAAATAGTTATGGTAAATGATATTTTGCTGAAATAAAAAAGCTGAAAGAACCACAAAGCAGAATTAGGTGATATGACAGAACTCAGTACAGAATTTTCTTTTTAGTGTGAGGCTGGGAGACAGATATGGGAACATCAAGCTCTTCCTGTATGTGCCCTGACCCGGGATCGACCCGGCAGCCTCTGCTCTTTAGAACGATGCTACAGCCAACCGAGCTCTCCAGCCAGGGCTAGGACAGAATTAACAATAAAAGAAAATATTTCAGAAATGAAGACTAAAATATAATACAAGAATGAATGACAAATTGGGTAAGGCCTTAAGAAAACAAATGAAATAAATGAACTTTAGAAGTTAAAAAGAAGATAAAGAGAATATAGAAAAATGGCAAATAGAAAAGAAAGGCCAGAAACCCAGTACATTTCTGAAAAGCATACTAGAAATAGAATTGAAAATTTACTATACCATAAAAGTGACATTATAAATTAGTGGGACAGATTCATGATAAATTGTTGTTCATACATGTTGGAGTTCAAGTATTTTTCTGATAGGATCAGAATCCACAGCATGGCAACTGTAGTGTCCCTAAGGGAGGAGGGAAATTAGTGGTTGGGGAACGTGGGGGAAAGGGTGAAATTTCATTGAATACCCTTCTGTATCATTCTTAAGTTCTATCATGTGAATCTATGACCTCTGAGGTTGGGCCTCAACCACTAGCTCCGCCTATAGCTAGCTCTTAATCTTGGGGAAGTACTTGAAATTCTCCAAGCCTATCTCCTTAACTGTGAAATAGAGTATGTTAGCCCGGTGCTGCCTGTCACAGAAGGAGCTCTCAATAAATATAAATTACTGGTGTAAACAACTCACTGTCCATCAGCTAACGAGTGGCTGAACAGAAGTGGTAGATCCTCTCAATAGACTATTATCAAATGATAAATGGAATGAAGCACTGACACTCTCTATTACATGGATGAGCGTTGAAACATGCTAAGTAATAGAAGCCAGAGAAAACGTCACACATTGTATTCTTTCACACATATATCATCAGAAGAGACAGATACAGACAGACAGAAAGTGGGCTAGTGATCCTTAGGGACTGGAGGAGGAAGAAACTAAGAGTGACAGCTAACAGGTAAGTGAGTATCATTTTCAGCCGATGAATATCTTATGCATTAGATTGGATTGTGGTTGCACAGTGGATAGAACATTAACCTGGAATGCTGATGTCACTAATGCGAAACCCTGGTCTTTCAGGTCAAGGCACATAAGCAAGCAATGAACAACTAAGTGAAGTAATTATACTTTTTGCTCATTCGCCTCCGCCCCTCCTGTCTCAATAAAATCCTATTAAAAAAGTTACGGGCCCTGGCCGGTTGGCTCAGCGGTAGAGCGTCGGCCTAGCGTGCGGAGGACCCGGGTTCGATTCCCGGCCAGGGCACATAGGAGAAGCGCCCATTTGCTTCTCCACCCCTCCGCCGCGCCTTCCTCTCTGTCTCTCTCCTCCCCTCCCGCAGCCAAGGCTCCATTGGAGCAAAGATGGCCCGGGCGCTGGGGATGGCTCTGTGGCCTCTGCCCCAGGCGCTAGAGTGGCTCTGGTCGCAACATGGCGACACCCAGGATGGGCAGAGCATCGCCCCCTGGTGGGCAGAGCGTCGCCCCATGGTGGGCGTGCCGGGTGGATCCCGGTCGGGCGCATGCGGGAGTCTGTCTGACTGTCTCTCCCTGTTTCCAGCTTCAGAAAAAATGCAAAAAAAAAAAAAAAAAAAAAAAAAAAAAAAGTTACGGGTTAGGCCCTGGCCGGTTGGTTCAGTGGTAGAGCGTTAGCCTGGCGTGTGGGGGACCCGGGTTCAATTCCCGGCCAGGGCACATTGGAGAAGTGCCCATTTGCTTTTCCAACCTCCCCCCTCCTTCCTCTCTGTCACTCTCTTCCCCTCCCGCAGCCGAGGCTCCATTGGAGCAAGGATGGCCCCGGCACTGGGGATGGCTCCTTGGTCTCTGCCCCAGGCGCTAGACTGGCTCTGGTTGCTGCAGAGTGACGCCCCGGAGGGGCAGAGCATCGCTTCCTGGTGGGCAGAGCATCGCCCCTGGTGGGCTGGCCGGGTGGATCCCGGTTGGGCGCATGCGGGAGTCTGTCTGTCTCTCCCCGTTTCCAGCTTCAGAAAAATACCAAAAAAAAAAAAAAAAAAAAGTTATGGGTTAGATAATGATGATGAAAAGAAAAAGTTAATGATTATGATTGCACGAGTTTCTAAGTGAACTAAATGTTACAGAATTGACACTTTAAAAGGGTGACTGTTATAGTTTGTAATTTATATTTCATTAAAACATAATTTTTAAAATACAAATTACCTATTTTCCCATGGTAATTTTTCCATTTCTCTCTTCTTTTATTCCTTTTTTTTTTTTCTATGAACTTCGAACTCTCACCAACCCTCACTCCCTCCAGCTGCCCCGGGAGACCTTTCAAGGAGCTTTGTGAACTGATACCTGTGACCTACAGCTGTTCAAGTGGAGACCTAGATCTCATGCGCACCTGTTACTCCTGCTACGTGTGAATGGACGTGTCCCGTGGATTAGCTTGTGGAATTGGCTTTTTGATATCAGTCAGTCAAGAAGGCAGGTGCATCGTCAGACATGGAGCAGACCCTACTGGCCTTACAGTTATGATCCTGGCCTCTCCTAAAGTTTGATCTCGTCTACCAGTAACCTCCGAATCCTGTACTCTGCATGCCTGGTTGGCCACCTACTGGCACTTGTGAATACTTGAGACTTGAAATTGAGGATTTGTTCCTCCACATCCTATGTGACCTCTGCCCATTGCTGAACTTCACAAGTAAATTGGCACAGTGATGCTGGCCATGCGTGTTCTAAAGGTGAAGTGAAGAAGTGCATTAGGGGCCCTTCTGCATAGGTCTTGAGTAAATACTGATTAGATCTTAGTTCTGTTCTGCCTGGGCTTCCTACTGCGGAAGTTCACTTGGCTAGGAGTTCGTCATCAGCTGCCCTCCAGATAACTCTAGGAAGATTCCCCTGGTTTGTACTCACCTTCCCCACTGCAATCATACATGGATAAGGCAACACAAATCTTAGGGAAATGTGTCCTGAATCTGTTTTCTGAAATACTTGTCTGCTGCTCAGGAGACATTAAGACTGCCTCCAGGAGACACTTTGCACACTTCTGGTCGACCTAGGCTTCTCTTCCACCACCTTCAACTCTTTTTAAATGTGGTTCCACTGCACAACCACAGTCCAATCTAATGCATAATTTTATATAAAATTACATTTTGTCTCTAACCTCTGACCCTGCTTCTCACATTTGCCAATTTCCCCTCATCTCTTTTATTTATAAACCCATAACATCTCTTACTTTTGGGCTTTCCAGCATGGACTCTGTTCCTTCCTTTTCTTCAGTTCTTACCCTTGTCTCTGCCAGTCTCATCCATGGCCAATTCTTTATTCATATGTTGACTTTGATTCCCACCCCACCAATAAAACCACAAGAACAGCATGTCAGAAGTCAAGAGAATTCTTTATTACTCATCTAGTAATTCTATTTCACTTATTCTTTCTTTTCTTTTAAAGATTATACTTATTTATTTGTAGAGAGAGGAGAGAAAGAAAGAGAATGAGAAAAGAAGGAGGAAGCATCAACTGTAATAATATGTTCTTTGACCTGGCAAGCAGGGGATTTCAATCCAACAACCTCAGTGTCCCAGGTTGAGACTTCATCCACTGCACCACCGCAGGTCAGGCTAAATATATATCAAAATAAGGAAATGTATATCTATCTATTTGTTTCTCTATGGAATAACATCTGGTATCCAAATCATTACCAACAATTTTAGCATATATTTTTTCAATTTTTATTGATTTCAATTTATTGTGTTTACATAGATTCTAGTGTCCCCCCTAAGACATCCCCCCACCCCTGTGTTTCTCTAACATCTCCCTTGTCCTCCCACCAACGCCTTCCCCTCTTCCCTCCAGAATTTGCATTTCTGCTCTCTATAACGCTGTGTTATGAGTACATAATCTCACCAATCTCTTTCCTTTCTCTGATCCCATCCTCTCATCCCCTTTTCCCTCCGTCCACTTTTCCTCTGGTCACCTTTGATCCCACCTCTGTCCTCTATTCTATTACTCAGTTCACGTTGTCCATTGGATTCCTCAAATGAGTGAGGTCATGTGATATTTTCATTCTCTGCTGGCTTATTTCACTTTAACATAATAGTTTCCAGGTCCATGCATGTTGTCCCAAAAGGTAGGATTTCCTTCTTTTTCATGGCTCCATAGTATTCCATTGTGTGTATGTACCACTACTTTTTAATCCACTCGTCCACTGATGGACACTTGGACTGTTTTCAGATCTTGGCTATTGTAAACAATACTGCCATAAACATGGGAGTGCATTTCTTTTTTTTGAATCAGTGATGTGGTGTTCTTAGGATATATTCCTGAAAGTGGGATGGCTGGGTCAAAAGGCAGTTCCATTTTTAATTTTTTTGAGGAATCTTTATACTGTTTTCCACAGTGGCTTCACCAGTCTGCATTCCCACCAGCAGTACAGGAGGGTTCCCTTTTCTCCACATCCTTGCCAGCACTTATTATGTGTTGTTTTGTTAATGAACGCCATTCTGACTGGTGTGACCTGATATCTCATTGTGGTTTTAATTTGCATTTCTCTAAGGATAGTGATGTTGAACATTTTTTCATATGCCTATTGGCCATCTGACTGTCCTCTTTGGAGGATTGTCTATTCAATTTTTTTGCCGTGTTTTGATTGTATTGTTTATCTTCCTGGTATTGAGTTTTACAAATTTTTTATAAATTTTGATAATTAATCCATTATCAGACACATTGTTGAATATGTTCTCCCATTGTGTGGTTTGTTCTTTTATTTTGTTTATGTTGTCTTTAGCTGTGCAAAAGCTTTTTAGTTTGATACACTCCCATTTGTTCATCCTGTCCTTTATTTCACTTGCCCGTGAAGATAAATCAGCAAATATATTGCTGTGAGAGATGTCAGAGAGCTTACTGCCTATGTTTTCTTCTCAGATGCTTACTGTTTCACAACTTACATTTAAGTCTTTTATCCATTTTAAGTTTATTTTTGTGAATGGTGTAAGTTCATGTTTTTGCAGGTAGCTGTCCAATTTTCCCAACAACATTTGTTAAAGAGACTGTCTTTACTCCATTGTATGCTCTTATGTCCTTTGTCAAATATCAGTTTTCCATAAAGGTGCGGGTTTATCTCTGGGTTCTCTATTTTGTTCCATTGATCTACCTGCCTGTTCTTATGCCAGTACCGGCTGTTTTGAGTACAATGGCCTTATAGTATAACTTGATATCAGGAAGTGTGATACCACCACTTTATTCTTTTTTTTCAAGTTTGCTGAGGCTATTTATATATATTTTTTTGGTTCCATATGAATTTTTAGAGTATTTGTTCTATATCTTTGAAGTATGTCATTGGTATTTTAATGGGAATTGCATGGAATTTATAAATTGCTTTGGGTAATATAGACATTTTAATGATGTATATTCTTTCTATCCATGAACACAATATAGCCTCCACTTGTTTGTATCTTCCTTGATTTCTTTTATCACTGTTTTTTAATTTTTCAAGTACAAGTCTTTAACCTCCTTGGTTAAATTTACTCCTAGGTACTTTTTTGTTGTTGTTGCAATAGTGAAGAGGATTGTTTTCTTAATTTCTCTTTCTGACAGTTCATTGTTGGTGTATAAAAATGCCTCTGACTTATGAATATTAATTTTATATTCTGCTACCTTGCCTAATTCATTTATCAGGTCCAGTAGTTTTTTGACTGAGACTTTAGGATTTTTTATGGACAGTATCATATCATCAGCAAATAATGATAGTTTTACTTCTTCTTTTCCAATGTGGATGCCTTCCTCTTGTCTGATTGCTGTGGCTAGCATCTCCAGAATTATGTTGAATAAGAGTGGTGAAAGGGAGCACCCTTGTCTTGTTCCTGATCTTAAAGGAATTGCTTTTAAGTTTTGCCTATTGAGTATGATGTTGGCTTTGGGTTTGTCATAGATGGCCTTTATCAAGTCGAGGTATGTTCCCTGTATTCCCACTTTGCTGCGAGTTTTGATCATAATGGGTGCTGGATTTTATCAAATGCTCTTTCTGCAACTATTTATATAATCAAGTGATTTTTCTCCTTTCTTTTGTTTATGTGAAGAGTCACATTGATTGATTTGCGAATATTGTACCAGCTTTGCCTATGAAGAATAAATCCCATTTGATCATGATGTATGATTATTTTCATGTATTGCTGGATCTGGTTTGTAATATTTTGTTGACAATTTTAGTATCTAAATTCATCAGGGTTATTGGCCTGTAGTTTTCTTTTTATTGTCTTTGGCTGGTTTTGAAATCAGAATTATGCTTGTCTGGTAAAAGGGGTTTGGAAGTCTTCTCTCCTCTTGAATTTTTTGAAATAGCTTGAGAAGGATGGGAGTTAGTTCTTTTTGAATATTTGGTAGAATTTGCCTGTGAAGACATCTGGCCCTGGGCTTTTGTTTGTTGGGAAGTTTTTGATAACTGTTTCTATCTCATTTGTTGTAATCGGTCTGTTTAGGTTTTCTGATTCTTCCAGATTGATATTTGAAAGATTATATGTTTCAAAGAATTTGTCCATTTCACCTAGGTTGTATAATTTTTTGGCATACAATTCTTCATAGTATATTCTTTTTTTTTTTTTTTTAATTTTATTTTTATTTTATTTATTCATTTGTAGAGAGGAGAGAGAGAGAGAGACAGAAAGGGAGAGAGAGGAGAGAGACAGAGAGAGAGGAGGGGGGAGGAGCTGGAAGCATCAACTCCCATATGTGCCTTGACCAGGCAAGCCCAGGGTTTCGAACCGGCGACCTCAGCATTTCCAGGTCGATGCTTTATCCACTGCGCCACCACAGGTCAGGCTCCATAGTATTTTCTTACAAGCCTTTGTATTTCTGCTGTGTCAGTTTTTACTTCTCCACTCTCATTTCTAATTTTATTTGAGTCTTCTCTCTCTCTCTTTTTAATTTTTTTTTAATTTTTTTTGTGAATCCTGTTAAAGGTTCATGAATCTTGTTTACATTTTCTTTTTTTTAATGAATTTTAATGGGTTGACATTGATAAATCAGGGTACATATGTTCAGAAAAAATATCTTCAGGTTATTTTGACATTTGATTATGTTGCATTCCCATTACCCAAAGTGCAATTGTCTTCCATCACCTAACTGGTTTTCTTTGTGCCCCTCCCCTCCCCCAACATCCTCCCTCTCCTCCCCCCCACCTCATAACCCCCACACTCTTCTCCACGTCTCTGAGTTTTATTTTTACGTCCCACCTATGTATGGAATCATATAGTTCTTATTTTTTTCTGATTTACTTATTTTGCTCAGTATAATGTTATTAAGGTCCATCCATGTTGTTGTAAATGATCCGATGTCATCTTTCTTCTGGCTGAGTAGTATTCCATAGTATATATGTACCAAAGTATTTTTGTGTGTGTGTGTGTATGTATTGTTCCTAAGCTGGAAACTGAGAGGCAGTCAGACAGACTCCTGTATGTGCCCGACCGGGATCCACCCGGCATGCCCACCAGGGGGCGATGCTCTGCCCATCTTGGAGTATCGCTCTGCCACAATCAGAGCCATTCTAGCGCCTGAGTCGGAGGCCACAGAGCCATCCTCAGCGCCTGGGCAAACTTTGCTCCAGTGAAACCTTGGCTGCGGGAGGGGAAGAGAGAGACAGAGAGGAAGGAGAGGTGGAGGGGTAGAGAAGCAGATGGGCGCTTCTCCTGTGTGCCCTGTTTGGGAATCAAACCCGGGACTTGTTCATGCCAGGCTGACGCTCTACCACTGAGCCAACCGGCCAGAGCTTGTACCAAAGCTTTTTAATCCACTTGTCCACTGACGGCCACTTGGGCTGTCTCTAGATCTTCGCTATTATGAACAATGCTGCCATAAACATGGGGGTGCATTTCTTCTTTTGAAACAGTGCTATAGTATTGCTATTGGTCTTGCCCTTTATGTCCATCAAAATCTACCTATATATTTAGGTGCTGCTATATTAGGTGCATAGATATTTATAATGCTTGTATTTTCCTGTTGGATTGCTCCCTTTATCATTATGTAGTGATCTTCTTTATCCCTTACTATAGCCTTTGTTTTAAAGTCTATTTTGTCAGATATAAGTATTGTGTTATGCCACTTATTTTCATTTCCCTTTGCATAAAGTATTTTTTTCCATGCCTTTACTTTCAGTCTATGTGTATCTTTTGTTCTGAGGTGGGTCTCGTATAGACAGCATATGTATGAGTCCTGTTCCTTTATCCACGCAGCTACCCTATTTCTTTTGAGTGTAGCATTTAATCCATTTACATTTAGGGTTACTATTGATATGTAATTGTTTATTGCCATTTTATTCTTTAGATCTATGTTCCTCTTTTACTAGATTTTCCCCCCTTTGTTCTTTTTACAACAAGCTCCTTAACATTTCTTACAGCATTGCTTTAGTTGTAATGAATTTCATGAGTTGTTTTTTTTTTTTGTCTGGAAAGCTTTTTATGTCTCCTATTTTAAACAATAGCCTTGCTGGATAAAGAAGTCTCGGTTGTAGGCTCTTGTTCTACATTACCTTGAATATTGTTTGCCATTCCCTTCTGGCCTTAAGTGTTTCTGTTGAGAAATCAGATATCGTTCTATGGGGGCTCCTTTGTAGGTGATTGACTGCTTTTCTCTTGCAGCTTTTAGTATTTTTTCTTTATCTCTTAGCTTTGGTATTTTAATTATGATGTGTGTTGGTGTAGGTCTCTTTGGGTTCCTTTTTAATGGGATTCTCTGTGCTGCTTGAACTGGTGTGACTTTTTCCAGAATCAATTTAGGGAAGTTTTCAGCTATGATTTCTTTAATCAGGTTCTCTATCCCTTGTTCTTTCTCTTCTTTTCAGGAATCTCTATTATGTGGATGTTGTTTCTCTTCATATTGTCACAGAGCTCTCTTAGAGTTTCCTCAGACATTTTTTTTTTTGCTGTTTTACTTTCGTGCTTTTGCTTATCTTGTCCTCTAAATTGCTGATTCGATCCTCTACTTCATCCAGCGTGTTTTTAATTCTTTCTAATATAGTCTTCATTTCTGATATTGTGTTTGTCATTTTTGTCTGATTCTTTTCTATGATTTCAATGTCCTTTTTGATGCTAGCTATCTCTTTGTTTAGGTGCTGATTTTGTCCATCTATTGTTGCCCTAAGATCCTTGAGCATCCTAGGAATCATTATACTAAACTTTGCGTCCAGTATCATAGTTATTTCTATTTCATTCAGTTCTTTTCCTTGGGATTTCTCTTGTTGATTCATTTGAATTGCATTTCTCTGTCTTCGCATTTTGTCTCTGTATAGACTGCTGCTTTGGATGTGTTGTTTGTGTAGCTAGCTGAGTATAGGTTGGTGTGATGTCTGCCTCCAGCTTTCAGTTGTGTTATTTTCTCAATCTTCTTGGGATGGTTTCAGCTGTTTGTAATCCACTGTGGGCTACATGTCTGCTGCTACTACTCTTTTTGCTGTTTGTGACAGCGTTTTCTATGTCTTAGCTGGGTCCTGTTTTAGGAGCCTTTCCTTAATTAAGATACCACTCTATGGTTGTTAGGTCCTGAGCTGATGCTCTTCATATCTGCCTGCTGGATGTACCAGCCCTGGATCTACCTGGCCGAAACCTTGCGTAGACCTGTGGGGGTCATTGCTTTTGACTGGCCCTTATCCATGTCCTTGGACCTACAGGTGATCCAGAATTTGTGTTTGCCTCTGCTGGGCCATGATGCCATTGTAACTATCAAGTGCACTCCTAGCTTGGCTTTTATCCACTCTTGGCCAGTGTGTGTGGCCTCTCTATTCCTGAACAAAGGTGTTTCCACAGGCCCGCCTCTGCCTCCTCAAGCACTCAGGCACTCGGGGACAAGTGTGGGCTCGCGGGCTGCACTTTGGGCTGCTCATGGGCGCGGGAGACTTCTTTCTTCCCTGGATTCAACTCCTGTGAGTGTGTGGGCTGCCTCTCTGGGCTCTGACCCTGTGGACATGAGGGATTTTTCTTAGGGCTCTACTCCTTTCCTATTATTGTGGTTTGCTGTGCTAGGCCCTTTGTGGGTGCTCAGGCTGCCTCTCCAGGCTCCACCCCCATTTCCTCTTTGGGTAAGCACCGCAGCTAACACCACAGCTGGGCCTTTCTGCCCATTTAAGGGTACTCAGCAGGTTGGGGGGACTGTGTAATTCAGACCTCACCACTCAAAACCTGTGTCCCTGATGTGCCCCCTGCTTCTAAGTGATTCTTTGTGCTGACTGCAGTAGGAGAGCCTCCAGTGGGCGAGGTAATTACTTCCCTTTACTGGTGCTGCTACTTTCAAGAAAAATAGCCACTTTAGATTTGGGGAACGAGTCAGCCAGGAATTAGAGTGGCTGTCTCTCGTAATCTTTCCCTGTGCCTCCGATATTACACTCACCTCTTGCAACTCCAGTCCTCTCAGCGCCCTTCGCTTTTGCTTCTGGACCCCCAGGTAAGTGGCTATGAAGGAGGTTTTCTGCGCGGTCCCTTGAAGACAGAGCCTGGGTCTGAGAGTTCTGTCTCTCTCCTGCAAACAGTAATCCAGCTTTTCTTTCAGCTAAATACTGTTCATACGCATACTCTAGTCTCTGGGGTTCCAGGCTGGGTTTCCGGTCCTGTGGCTGAGGGCCCACAACTCTCATGAAATATCACCCACCGTGAGAGACCTCCAAGTCACTTCTCGCTTTTGAGATCGGGGCAGCCCTTTCCATGTCTCCGCCTTTCCTACCTGCTCATTGTGGTTCCTTCGGTGTTACTTGGTTATAGATTTCTCTTAGTTAGTCCAAAGTTGGTTTTTCAAGATGATTGTTTCTAAGTTAGGTTGTCTTCCACTTTGGTTCTGGAAGGTGGGAATTGCAACATCCGCCTACTTCATTGCCACTTTTCTATCTGTGTTCTAGGATCTCTTATATCGCAAAGCCACAGTATTGAGAAATTCCCATTTACTATTCCCTCTCATTGAGGTATTTCCCCAATTCCCTCTCAAAGAGGTCTTTCCCCAATACAGTACTTTTGGAAGCATTTTTTTTTTTTGCTGTAGTTGAGCCATTTTCTTCATGGTTTCTCGTTCTGTCCTCTGCTGCTCTGTGATGGGCATTGACAATACTGATCCAGGAACATTGTGTTTCCTCCAGGGACCTGGTTCCAAGACAAAATCATGGAGTAAATACTGGTTCTGAGGCTTAGTTAAGGCCCAGGACTTTGTCACAGCAATGTGAATGGGCTCCCACTAGAACAACATGCAAGATGATATTTTGTCGGGCACAGTTCTAGAAGCAGCAGACTGTACAGCACTGGGACTGGTAGAATTGGTCAAACCTCGTCAGCCTGGTTTTTCAAAATTGGCCAAGCTTGTCTGGAAGGAGCTGCCAAAGATGCAGGAGTTTCCAGGAATGAATTGACTGCTATAGTATAGTGCTGGTGGGTCAAGTACAGAACAGATAGGGATTGGATATAAGCTGGCCCAGCAGTGTTGGTTAAAATTGTCTGAGCTGGCCTGGCAGGGGTTGGCCGAGATGAATGGACTGCAGTAGCCTGAGCTGAATTAGATAGAACCCAGGCAGGGTCAGGCACAGCATCCCGATGTGATGCCAGAGACTGTGGCCTGCAAGGAGCAGGTGGAGCTTGAGGCCTGTCCAAGGATTGAAAAGCCAAAGGTACCAAATTGACCTTCCCAGTAGGAGGCAGCTCCTTCTCAACACTGCCGTCTGGCTTCTGGGGTTTGACTTGAGTTTTCTCAGGATCATTGGCTTCATACAGGGTATCTAGCCATGGATTGATACCTGGGAGTAGCTGGGGGCCTTTGAAGTTGCTTGAGTTTCCCAGGACTCGGGAGGATGAGAGTTCCGTTTTATTATCAATCTTCTTCCTCAGAGCATGAAAAACCTGCACAGACTGCAGCATGTGCATACCTAGGTAGCTTCCAGCTTTTTGAAGGTTCGTGGATCATCATCTCAGGTTGATTTTTTCTTCGCTTCATCTTGGGAATGGTTGGCTTCTCTTGTGACTTTTTCTCTGCTTCTTTGCAATATTCTGCTTTCCTTGGGTTTTTTCTTTGGTTCTTTTTGTCTTTTCCTGCTCGTGGCCATTATGTGTGCTGAGCCTGCTGGATGCCCGTTCCTGAGGTTTGCTGTTGGAATCCTTGGCCATGTTTTCAGGAGCCGCATCACTGGCTGCAGCCTTGCACATCCCCACTTCTCCCACGAGCACGCAGTCAGGGAAGTCAGGCTTGAATTTGGCCTTGGGAGCATCACTGTTAGGCTCAGAGGCTGTACGTTTGTTCCTCCTGGCTTGAACAGAGAAAGCCTGTGTGACACTTGACCTTCTCTGCACTTCATTGAACTGGATGGCTCTGGTGTCTTCGGTTTTGCTTACCATGGGACTTTTAGATTGATCTAGATTATCCAAGGAACTTAACAGCTGTGGAAGGCAAATATCCTCCTCTAGTGCAACGATTTCTGCCAAACCATTATTAAGCTCAATCCTATTTTCAAATGTCTGTTGATCCTCTAGACTCAAGCTATTGTTTTCCATCCCAGTGCTTTCACAGCCCAGGTGCTCTTCTTGGCCAAGGGGATCAAGGCAGGCCAAGAACTGGTGGTTATCTGGGATTTCTAAAGGGAGCAGTGGAGGATTTGGTTTTCTGTTGGAACTTGATATGTATCCAGGTGCTTTGAAAGCTTGGTTTTGATATAATCCCATTTTTGCTCTCTTTTTGTTCCTGGCTTTGAGCTTGAGGTAGTGACAGGAGATCACTAGAGCTCTGGACTGGAATCACTGAAATGTCCCCTAAATCAGGTGATGGGTTAGTCTCAAGTATGTGGACATTTCTATTAATGCAACACTTGGGGAATTCTGGAGTTGATGGTAGACAGAATGTTTGACTTGGAGGTTGCAATCCCAGGGAAGTCTCCATCACTACAAAAGAATCGAGGAGAAGTCAGTCAGTTTGTGCAAGTATAATGCTGTGCCTACCAACAATGCAGCAATCGTGCGCCTTCCAACAATGGAAAAGGCATTTCTACAAACTCCTCTTATGGATTAGGAGAGTGCCCTGCACTAAGAGATAGGAGGAAAATGTTCTAGTTCTTACTGATCACCGTTTGATGTCTTATTTCATGGTTTTCTTTGTGTTTCACAGGCTTGTTGTAAGTCACATAATAAGTGAGGATGGTTTTTAATTTGTTTTAAAAGTGTAGCATTCTCAATGGAATTCCTTTAATTCTCTCCACTTTCTTGAGTAGAGAGAGTACTTCATACCACAGAGTAAGGGAGAGAAGGGAGCTCTTCCTGATGAAATACATAAAGAGTGATCTATTTATAGTATGCTTCCTGGACAATGTCTTGGCCAGCAACTCCAGACAACATAGTTGTGCTAGTAGAATGCTGGTAAAGGTGGGCACTTCCCATGAGTGGCTGGAAAGAGATGCCGGAGGCTGATGGCTGTAGCCGTGCTGAGCTCCCAGCTGGAGTAGAGACCCCAAAGATATTGAGACACTTCTTTTTAGGGAAGCTGCGTTGCTTACTACCAGAAGAGAGCCTCAGAGAATTTGAAGTCCCAAGTAACAGTGAATATTGGAAAGTCTATGTATGAACAAGAGGGTGGTAAAAATAATCAGTGAGATTGATAAACTCTCACTATGTTTGAAGAAAGGCATTGTCTTAAGCTTGTTGCTATCATAAAGCCTCTAATTGCAGTCATCTTTGATATCAAAAATCCAACCACTTTTGATGGTTCTGAAAGCTGGAGGAGTTTTCTGCCCTGTATCAACTGCCTGTGCTCCCAATGTGGACACAGAGTGCAGAAGACGCAAGGGGTGTGGTTCCTACTCTGTCCTCTAGGCCTGATACAACCACTCGCTGCCCTTTCTGCCTTTCCCTTGAGCCTGCACTAGTATTGATGTGTCTGCTCTTTTTTGGAATTGAAGCATTTTGCAACCAAGCATTGTAGAGAGCTTCTGTTTTAACATTTTTATTATATGAGTGAGGCAACTGAGTCTCAAACAAGTCAGATAGACTTGTTCATTTTCTTTCATTATGGTACTATTATCGCCATATTACATAATCTCAGTATTCGACTTTTCTCCCGGGACTCTGCTCTGAGCCCAAAACTGAGTGCAATAGAACTTCTAATACAGATGCTTTTTTATTCTTTAGAAAATAGTGTAATCTTCAGCGTCTCATTTGGCTCTCACAGTTTTCATGCTTTGGCCTTGAATTCCCATATAGGCAGTTAGTTGATAAATTTAAAGGGTCACCTGACCAAGATGTGGCACAGTGGATGGAGCATCGGGCTGGGAGAGGAAGGATCCAGGTTTGAACTCCGAGGTTGCCGTCCTGAGTGCAGGCTCATCCAGGTTGAGCGCGGTCTCACTGGCTTGAGCGTCGAATTATAGACATGACCCCATGGTCACTGGCTTTAGACCAAGGTCACTGGCTTAAGCATGGGTCACTCACTGTGCTTTAGCTCCCAGCCCCTGTCAAGGCACATGGGAGAAAGCAATCAATGAGCAACTAAGGTGCCCCAGTGAAGAATTGATGCTTCTCATCTCTTTTTCTTCCTTTCTGTCTTTCCTGTCCCTCTCTCACTCTTTCTCTCGCTGTCACAAAAAAAGAATATAGAAGAATCTAGAGATATACTAATATAAAAGATAGGCCAGAATGTCAGAATAATTCATATGAATATTAGTATACCCTAAAAGTGACATTTCAAATTAGTGGGACAGATTCACCAGTATACTGTGATGCATATATTTTGAAGTATAAGGAGTTTTCTGGTAGGATACACAGCATGGACAATGTAGTGTCTCTAAGGGAGGAGGAAAAATCAGTGTCTGGGGATGTTCGGGGAAAGGGTGAATTTTCACTAAAGAAACATTTGTACATTTCTGTGTTTGTATCATGTCACTCAGTTACATCTGAAGTCTGTAACTGAACAACGCAAACCTAGGTTCAGGTATCTGTTACCAAAAAATAAATAAATAAATCTCGTGAGATTGGTGCTGGTGTAAAAGGAAAGTGGTTTATTCAGGTCCCACAACCTGAAAGAATGGTGGACTTCTGTCTCAGACACCATCTGGTTTTCCTGTTCAAGCCCATGGCTCTTATGCTGACAGGGAGGGGGATATATAGTTTTTATCCAATTTCTTGCTAGATTTTGATACACTAGGGCCCTGTGCATTCATGTTTCTAGGTTTCAGTTCATTCTTTGAGAGAATATTTTCTTGCATGATCTTGGTCAATATCTGAGACTCCTTGGTGCTCCCTGATTGTCTATGGCAGTGGTTCTCAACGTGTGCACCAGGGCACATGGTGCGCCCTAGAATATTTCCAGGTGTGCCTTATGGGATTCCAGAGAAATATGTACCTATTGGGGGCCCATAATCCAACAGGGTTTTTTGGAGTTTAGATTTTTGTGGGACAGAGGTGTGGGGAATTGGCCATAAGCTGACAGTCTACCAAACCCCCCACCTCACTTGGCTGATTAGGTTGCAAAAGGCTGTTAAGCTGTGGACCTGGATTGTTTACAATATCCTTCATGTTCCCCGGAAAGACTGGAGGCAAGTTTCTTCTAGCCTTTGTTTGGTGTCAAGATAAGATGATATGTATACTGGGTGTTTTCTGCATTCAACACAATTAAGAGTAAAAAGAGAGTATTTCTTCAATGTATTGATGAGGAAATGAGAGTTTCCCTTTCAAATATATGCCCAAACATTGAAGAAATCTCTAGGACACATCAAGCTCATGTTTCTCATAAACACAAGAATAAAAAAACTAAACACGTTCACACCAGTACTGCCGAATTAATAAATCTTACAAAGAATGTATCTATATATGTATAAAAAAGATAACTTTATTGTCATTTCCTTATTTTTTAATCCCTATTTTATATGAATTCTAAAAAGCATAACTAAAAAAATGTTACATACAAGTGTTTTTTAATGTCAGAATAAATTTACTTTTTTAATATTTATTTCATTTAATTACCATAAAAGCATGCATGTACTTTATATTTTTCTTTATTATTTGACTTAATTATTATAACATTTCTCAGAAATTTGTATATAGTATGCCTACAGTTATTTGTAGGATTTTAAATGCACCCCGACTTCAAAAAGTTTGAGAATCACTGGTCAAGGGTACAATCTGACTGCTTGAGTTCAAATCCTAGCCCCCCAATTCCTAGCTCTTAATCTTGGGCAAATACTGGACACTCTGCAAGCTTATCTTCTTATTTGTGAAATGCAGAAAAAATTTTCCTGGTGCCTTCCTGGCACCAAAAATACTCTCAATAAATGTAAATTACTGGTTGAAACAGCTAGATGTCCATCAACTTAATGAAATGAATAAAACAAAGTGGTAGATCTGTTCAACAGAATAGTATTTCAGTCAATGAAGAGGAGTGAGGTAGTGACAGACACTACAAACTTGGATAACTTTGACAACATGCTAAGTGTAGAGAATCAGACACCAAGGTCACACACTGTTATTCCTTCACATATATAAATCACCAGAAGAGACAATCCAGACAGACAGAGGACTAGTGGTCACCAGGGGCTGGAGGGAGGAGGAAACTAAGAGTGACAGCTAACGGTAAAGAGAGGATCATTTTCAGCTGATGAATATTTTAAGCATTAGCTTGAACTGTGGTGCAGTGGATAGAATGTTAACCTGGAATGCTGAGGTTGCCAGTTTGACACCCTGCACTTCCCAGATCAGGCACGTATACAAGCAGTGAACATCTTAGTGAAGTAATTATACTTCTTGCTTACCCACCCGCGCCCCTCCTCTCTCATTAAAACCTTTAACAAAAATGTTATAGGTTAGAGAACGATGATGAAAAAATATATAATGATGATGGTTGCACGTGCTTGTAAGTGTACTAAATGTACTGAATTGACTTTTTAAAATAATGAATTTTATACTGTGTAAATTACATCTCGATCAAACAATTTTTAAAATGGAAATGACCAATTTCCCTGTGGTAATTTTTCCATCTCTCTCTGCCCTTATTCCTTTCCCTTTTAAGACCCCCCAATTCTCGGCCACCCTCACTTCCTCCCACTGCCCCAGCAGGCCACTCTAGGAGCACCTCTAATCTGATACTTGCAACCTATGGATGTTCAAGCAGAGACCCAATGCGCATGCACACCTGTTGTTTCGGCCCTGTGGGAATGGACATATCCCGCGAACTTTATGGTGGGTTTTGCTTGAAGGCGGCACTTAGACAAGGCGGCAGTTGCAGCTGGGTCATGGAGGGATCCCTGGCTGGCCCTTAAGTTAATATGTAGGCTACTGAACCTGGATGTCTCCACCAGTAACCACTGGATGTTGTGCTCTGAAAACCGTGTGTTGTGAAGGGTAGCTGAAGGACTGCATTAGAGGGCAACCTGCACTGATGTTGAGTAGATAGTGATTTATATCCCAACCCTGTTCTGGGTGGGCCTCCTACTACAGCAGTTCCCTTGCCTAGGCCCCAAATCTTATGGAAATGTATGTGTCCTGAATCTCTTTTCTGAAATACTTGTCTGATGCTCTAGGGACATAATGCCCACCTCCACAAGACACTATTTTACACTTCTCCTGGTTGACCTGGACTCCTCTCCTGCCATCTTAAACTCTATCCAACATTTATCCTTTTAACCTTCACCTCATACTCTGCTTCTTTCTTTTCCCATGTTCCCTTCTCCTGCTTGTATTTACAAACCCATTACATCTCTCCCTTCTGGCCTTTCTGGCCATGGACTAAGTTCCTTCTTTTTATTTCTGTTCTTACCCCTTGTCTCTAGTTGACTTATCCCACTGCCAATAATTTACTCACATGTACGCTTTGATCCCAACCCCCACCAAGGAAAACCACAGTTAACAACATCTCAAAACTCAAAAAGCTTCTTTATTACTCATCTACTAATTTCATTTCACTTATGTATTCATTTTATTCAGTTTTAAAATATATCAAAGTAGAAGAATTCATGGAATAACAGCTGGTATCCAAGGTGGCACCAATTATTTTAGCATCTCTTGTATTGCATAGCTGAAGTGGAGAAATCTCCATTTTTTTATTCTTCTCTGATGATTTCCCAAGAAGGTATTTTTGGCAGCATTCTCTTGTTCTAGTTGAGCCTGATTCTTCATGGCCTCCTGCTCTGGCCTCTGCCAGACCGTGATGGACTTTGACCTTACTGGTCCTACAACATTGGCTTTTCTCCATGGAATTGGTTACAAGGCCAAATGCTAGAGTTGATATTGGTTCTGAGGCTTTGTTAGGGTCCGGGACTTCGTCACAGCCATGTGAATGGCCTCCAACTGGAACAACATGCAAGATGATGTTTTGTAGGGCACAGGCCTAGAAGCAGCAGACTGCAGGGCACTAGGCCTGGTAGGGTTGGTCAAACCTCGTCTGGCCTGGTTTTTTGAAATTGGCCAAGCTTGTCTGGAAGGAGCTGCCAAAGATGCACGAGTTTCTAAAATGAACTGGCTGCAGTACATTGAGCTGGGTCAGTACCAGACCAGGCTGAGTTGGATAAAGCTGGCCAGCTGTGTTGGTTGAAATTGGCCAAGCTGGCCTGCATGAGATGGCCGAGATGAATGGACTGCAGTAGCCTGAGCTGAGGTAGAACCCGGGCAGGGTCAGCCACAGCATCCCGATGTGATGCCAGAGACTGTGGCCTGCAAGGAGCAGGTGGAGCTGGAGGCCTGTCCAAGGATGGAAAAGCCAAGGTACCAAATTGACCTTTTCAGTAGGTGGCAGCTTTTTCTCAACACTGCCGTCTGGCTTCTGGGGTTTGATTTCAGTTTTCTCGGGATCATTGGCTTTATACAGGGTATCTAGCCATGCACTGATACCTGGCAGTAGCTGGGGCCTTTGAGGTTGCTTGAGTTTCCCAGGGCCCTGATGGAAGAGAGTTCAGTTTTCTTATTGCTCTTCTTCCCCAGAGCATGAAACACCTGCACAGACTGTAGCATGTGCATACCTAGGGAGCTTCGAGGCTTTTTGAAGGTCTCTTAGCTCAGCACAGATTGATTTCTCCTCTGCTTCTTTTTGGAATGGTTGGCTTCTCTTGTGCCTGGACTTGCTCCCTGGTTGCTTACTCTCTTCAGCTGGTGGAATTGTTTCTGTCATCCTTTTGGTCCTTTCCTGCCCATGGCTCTTAGTTCTGCTTTGCCTGCTGGATGCAGGTTTCTGAGGTTTGGTGTAAGAATCCCTGGCCATGTTCGCAGGAGCCCTGTCAATGACAGCTGCCTTACAAACACCCACTTCTCCCACGAACATGCAATCTGGGTGCTCGGGTTGGATTTTGGCCTTGGGTGCACCACGTTCAGGCTAGGAAGCTTTAAGTTTCTTCTTCCTGGCTTGATCAGAGGAAGCCTGTGAGATATGTGACATTTTCTTTGCCTCATTCAACTTGTTGGTTCTGGTGTCTTCGGTTTTGATCACCTTGGGACCTCAGGATTGGTCAAGGCCATCCAAGGAATTTAGAACCTATGTAAGGCAATGTCCTCCCGCAGTGTAGTGATGTCTGCAAAACCGTCTTAAAATCCATTCTCACTTTCAAGTGTTTCTTGGTTTTTAAGACTCAGTGTATCCTTTATCAGATCTGTGTTTTCACAGCCAGGCTGCTCCTCTTGGCCAAAGGGATCAATGCATGCCAGGTGCTGCTGGATATCTCGGATTTCTAAATGGAGCAGTGGGGGATCTCTGTTTTCTGTTGGAATTTGGTACACATCCAGAGGCATTGAAAGCTTGGTTTTGATGTAATCCTAAATCTTATTCTCCTTTTGTTCCTGGCATTGAGCTGGTGGTAGTGGCAGGAGATCTCTAGAGCCCTGGACTAGAGGTTACACTGAAATGTCCCCTAGCTCAGGTGATATGTTACTCTCCAGTATCTGGACATTTCTACTACTGCAGCAGATAGGGAATTCTGGAGTTGGTGGTAGACAAAATGTTTGGCTTGGAGGTTGCAATCTCAGGGAAATCTCCATCACTATGTAGGAATCAAGGAAGAGTCTGTCAGGTCGTGTAAATATAATACTGCCCATACCACCAATGCAGCAATCATGCACCTTCCAACAATGGGAAAGGCATTTCTACTAGCTCCTCTTAAGGATCAGGAGAGTGCCCTACACTAAGCGATAGGGCCCAAAGGCAAGTTTTCTCATTCTTACTGATCAGCATTTTGATGTCAATTGTTTTATGATTTTCTTTTACCTTCACGATGGTTGTTAGTAAGTCAGCTAAAAAGGTGTAGGGTGATTTTTAAAGTATTTTACAAGCGCTAGCATTCCTGCAAGTGGGATGCCACCCTTATAATTCTTCCCTTTGGCCTACACGAAGCATGAACACTGACGCCGTGGACTAGGAGAGGGAAGGGAGCTGTTCTGCATGAAACACACTAAACTAGACTGCTATTTTGAGTATTACTGGCTCGACAATATCTTGGCCAGCAACTTCAGACAAAATAGTTGTGCTAGAATGCTGATACGTTAGGCACTACCCATGAGTGGTCTGAAAGGGGTGCCTGAAGCTCGATGGCGCAGCCATGCCGAACTGCCAGGTGGAACAGAGACCTTGGTGAAATTGCAGACATTAGCTGTCAGGGAGGCTCCACTGCTCACTACAGGAAGAGGAGCTTCAGAGAATTTTAAGTTCCAGGTAATGGAACTTAAAATTGGCCATTCTCTATAGGAAACAAGAGGGTAATGGGGAAAAAAATCAGTGAGACCCATACACTCTCACTGTGTTTGAAGAATGGTATTATCTTAAGGTTGGTGCTATCAGAAAACCTCTAATCACAACCTCCTTGAGATAGCAAAGCTCAAAAGTTAATGATGGCTCCTCTGAGTGATGACACACATTGCTTCTGTTTCTTTATTAACTGCCTGCACTCCCAATAGTGGCAGATGTGTATGTAAAATACCCCAAGTGTTTTTGGTTTCCACAGAGTCCCGTAGACCCAGATGCAAGCGATCACTGCCTGGTTTTGTCTTTTGCCTTGATACTCGCGCATTGTATTGATGTGTCTGTTCTTTCCCTCCGAATCAAAAAATTTTAGAACCAGCTATTGTAGAGAGTCTCTGTTTTAACGTCATCATATGAGGTGAGGAATTAGGATCAGACAGAGGTCAAATAGACCTTGTTCATATTCTTTCACTATGTGTAGTATTATGCACCAGGTTCCATACCTAAGGATCCGACTTTCCTGCCAGGACTCTGCTGTGAGACAAAATCTGAGTGCAATAAAACTTCTAATACAGGTGCTTTTTTGTACCTTAAAAATATTGCAGCTTTCACTTATGTAATCTTCAGCTTTTTGCTTTGCCTAAACAGTACACATGGTATTTGCTGAAATTCACATAGAGCTGAGTTTAGTTTGTAAATTTAAAAAGTTATTCTTCCAGCCTGACAAGGCGGTGGCGCAGTGGATAGAGCGTCAGACTTGCATGCGGAGGACCCAGGTTTGAGACCCCTGAGGTTGCCAGCTTGAGTGTGGGCTCATCTGCTTTGAGCAAAAAGCTCACCAGCTTGGACCCAAGCTCGCTGGCTTGAGCAGGGGGTTACTTGGTCTTCTGAGGGCCTGTGGTCAAGGCACATATGAGAAAGCAATCAATGAACAGCTAAGGTCTTGCAGTGAAAAACTGATGATTGATGCTTCTCATCTCTCTCCGTTCCTGTCTCTCTGTCCCTGTCTGTTCCTCTCTCTGACTCTCTCTCTGTCCCTGTTATATATATATAAATTATTCTTTCTCTCTTAGAATCGAGTTTCTGTACCTACCTCAAATGACTATCTGAGATTGAGATTCTCCAGAAGTGCATTTGTTTTATTTTAATTCAATTTTATTTATTCATTTTTGTAATAAGAGAAAGAGTGAGAGAGGGACAAACATACAGGAAGGGAGATGAGAAATATCAATTCTGTGTTGCAGCTTTTTAGTTGTTCATTGACTGCTTTCTCATACATGCCTTGACCACAGGTGTTCCAGGCAAGCCAGTGACCCCTTGGTCAAGCCAGCATGTGTTTCCTAGTGATACCCTATTTTTGTCTTACTTTCCCTCCTAGTCTAGTCACATAAACATTTGCTAAAATCAACTTAATTGTGCCGTCCACTGAGCATTAGACCCTACACTCTTGTTCTGCTACTGTTGAAAATCTTTGCTTTCCCTCAATCACTGAACCCGGGTTTTAAGCCAGTGACCTTTGAGCTCATGCCAGCAACCATAGGGTCATATCTATGACCCCACACTCTATCTGGCTACCACACACTCAAGGTGGTGAGCCTACGCTGAAGCCAGAGATCCCGGAATATTTAACCTGGTTCCTCAGTATCCCTGGCTGATGCTATATCCACTGTGCCACTCCTTGCTTAGGCCCAAGAAGTGAATTTAGAAAGAAAGTGTTATATAAACTCTCTGAGCTGTGGCTTCTCATCTATCAAATGGTTATAATAACATTAATAATTCAAACATCAATAAGTGATAAATTACATCTAATTTTATACAGGTGGAGATATTATAAGTACTGGAAAGACAAAGAGAAAAATCATGAAAAAATCACAGAACTGGAAATAAAAATATAGATATCAATGAGAGCTCAGGCATGCAGCAAGCACCAAAGAACAATAATTCACTAATAATTTAAGTTCTGTTTTATACATATAACACTTTAAAATTGAATATGGGTATTTTATTTTAGTGAATACTATAAACCAAAAATCAGCCAAAAATGGCATGTAACACTGAAGGAATTCCTAGCCAGTACATATGAACAGAGAAGGTACTCAGTAAAATATGCACAAGTAGTGAAATGCAGTAAATGTGGGTGTGTAGGCAGCCCCAATGTGTGTAGACCAGTGGTAGTCAACCTGGACCCTACCGCCCACTAGTGGGCGTTCCTGCTTTTATGGTGGGCAGTAGCAGAGCAACCAAAGTAAAAAGATACATTTAACTATATAGTAAGTTGTTTTATAAAGATTTATTATGGCAAATGTAAAAATCTGATTTAAAGTACTTGGTAAGTAATTGTTATTATATGCTTTAACTTGCTGTAACTCTGCTTTATAAATTTTATAAAGTAAAGTTATTTCCCTATTTTATAAATCACCATTACTGTGGAACCAGTGGGTGGTTACAAAATTTTACTACTAACAGAGATACAAAAGTGGGCAGTAGGTATAAAAAGGTTGAGTACCCCTGTGTAGACAAATATTTCAGTAAAAACTGGTATAAAACAGAGAGTATGTAAATTAAGTGTAAAGGAATTCCATTATTGCAATCATTCATGCTTTTCTGAATATTACCTGGCAACTAAGAAAAATATCTATAGAAATATGTATTTCAATTAATATAAACATAGAACAAACAGAAAAGCGCTATTAAAAAGTATAATGAAGATTATGTAGCGTTATCTTCAAATATAGACTCTATAATCCATCTCTCAACCATCCTGGAAACCTGTCCATACTGAAAACCTAAAAAACCAATGTATTTGCGAGAATCCAATTTTAAGAAAATAAGGCAATATCCTGAGAGTCTCCACAGAATTGGTTTTCTAGATAAATCACCTCCCAGAAAGTAGGAACTTGATATTCTTCATTTTAACTTCTTAGGCGAACTAGAAGTTCTACGAAGAGGTGGTCGACTGCTTTATCAAGTGTGCTGTGTGCGTTAGGAAGACAATAACTGTGCGGATGAACATCAGCTCTTGACGTGCGAACATACTTATCAGACACAGAAACTACTCTTTCTTATTCAAGTTAGGACATATCATTGTTCAAAAAAAAAATCTCAATTTTATTTTAATAGACAAAGCATCAACATCAATTAAAAAAAGGCATGAAGTGCAACACAATCTTCTGTTTCCTCCAACCCCTAGATAGCCAGCTTTGTGAGTTTCGTGTTTATAGGAAACATCTTTTCTAAAAATATTTTTTAAATGTTTATGTTCAAAACTGTCAAGTGCCATGTGTGTTCAAAGAGTTATAGACAAGGACAGCTGAATAATTTTTTTGTAAATTGCGTTTCCTAGTGATACCCTATTTTGGTCTTACTTTCCCTCCTAGTCTAGTGACATAAGCATTTGCTAAAATCAACTTTATTTTGCCATCCACTGAGCATTAGACCGTATACTCTTCTTCTGCTACAATTGAAAATCTTTGGTTCCCCTCCACCTTCTGTTTGAACCACCTTTTTGGCTCCTGAGAGCTCCTCCAAGCTCCCTTCTTCATCCGTTCAGCTTCCCCTCCTTCATTCTTCTGATTTTCTCCCTCCTGGTGTCCGTTGGCCTGTGCTGATGAACACAATCCTCAAGTTTCTTACATTTAAATACTTGTCTCCCTATAGCCCATTACTCTCCATCTTCTCTCCCTGTTTTCTCTTCTCACCTAGTTTGGATAGAAAACTCCAAAATCAGGTGAATATTATAGTTTGAACAGCACTACACTGAAAGTACTGACGTTCAAACATTCATCATGGGAGACGATTACACATGAGACATCTGGGATATATAGTGCTAGTTCTCTCCACCATGCCAGTTTTCTCTCTGCTCCTCTTAAAACATGTCAAGAAGTGTTGATTTCATTTTCTACATAGGTGCTCTTTTAAGACGCTTTGGTAGAAAAGTTAGGGATTAGTGAGAACAACCAATCCAACATGGTGATTTATTAAATAGATGAGGGAAAAACATATTTAGTGAGAGTAACCTACTTGTCCATGGTCACATAGCCAGTAAATGTCAAAATTAAAACTGAAACCAGGCTCAGCGGTAGAGCGTCGGCCTAGCGTGCGGAGGACCTGGGTTCGATTCCCGGCCAGGGCACACAGGAGAAGCGCCCATTTGCTTCTCCACCCCTCCGCCGCGCTTTCCCTCTCTGTCTCTCTCTTCCCCTCCCGCAGCCAGGGCTCCATTGGAGCAAGGATGGCCCGGGCGCTGGGGATGGCTCTGTGGCCTCTGCCCCAGGCGCTAGAGTGGCTCTGGTCGCAACATGGCGACACCCAGGATGGGCAGAGCATCGCCCCCTGGTGGGCAGAGCGTCGCCCCTGGTGGGCGTGCCGGGTGGATCCCGGTCGGGCGCATGCGGGAGTCTGTCTGACTGTCTCTCCCTGTTTCTAGCTTCAGAAAAATGAAAAAAAAAAACAAAAAAAAAAAAACCTGAAACCAGTTTTTCCAATTTCTAGATCAATACTTTCCACCATTTTTCTGTGCTTTTCTGGCTCTACTGCTAATTTAGGGGGGAAATATCTAATAAAACGTTAGGAAGTCTTTTCCTTACCTGACATGATTAAAGAAGAGGTCAATATATCAGTAATAGATTCATTGGATGAGAAGACAATACTAGATGTCTGACTGGCTAGAGCCAAAGAGGACATGTGTCCAGTACAAAGGTTACTGGTGACACTGACCACTGTTCACTAGTCACTGGTTCATGGTCACTGGCCAGTTGCGATGATCCAAATGTATTTACACATCCATGGAAACCCCATGATTCTCACAGGTGGTGATAGGTTTGGTGGAGAATGATGTCACAAAGCAGTCAGTAAAGTTGAAAGGGCTGAGAGAGCCAATATGTTGGTCAGATTGCCAACAAGAGAACAGGATTGCACAGAGGGAGCGGTAGGGGAACTAAACCAACACCTTTACGGCTGAGCTCTGGAGTGTGACATGATCGTCAACAAGACACCTGTGATTATCTCATGTTCCCCAGGCTCTTATGTTAGGGAAATAGTCTCATAATGACATTCATTAACATTATTAACTCATAATTATAATCTCTATAATATAGTGTCTAAATATATATCTTTATCATTATATATATTATTAATATCTTTAGAAATAAATGGGACATCTAGGTTGCACAATTACATTTGTCCTGAAATGACGTCAGTCCATCTCTAGTGAATTTGCAGCAACATTTGAGGAGCAAAGGAATTGGATTCAGGAGTTCTTTTTGTCAATTTCTTAGAATCAACTGAAGTTTGATGAGTGTGTTTTGTGGAGAATGATGTGGTCCTAGGCTCTTTTAGTTTGTTCTAGAGTGCTCCCTTTCTTGGGCTGGGCTGGGCTTGCATTTGCCTCCTGCTCATTTTTTTCTTCTTCTTCATTTAGGCATTGTTTCTGAGACCATCTTTGACCGTGCGTTCTTACACTCATGGATGTTGCTTTCTGTCAGCTTCCAGCAGCAGGAGTCTTTTTTTCAGTGTCCAGTGCTTCCCCTAATGGACTCTGCTTATTAAAAGCAAATAACAGCCTGATCAGGAGGTGGAGCAGTGAATAGAGCATCAATCTGGGACTCGGAGGACACAGGTTTGAAATCTGGAGGTTGCCGCCTTGAGCAGGAGCTCATCTGGTTTGAGCTAGGTTCACCAAATTGTGCCCAGGGTCGCTGGCTTCAGCACGGGGTCACTGGCTTGGCTGGAGCCCCAGAGTAAAGGCTCATATGAGAAAGCAATCAATGAACAACTAAAGTGTCACAATTACAAGTTGATGCTTCTCATCTCTCTTCTTCCTTTCTGTCTGTCACACACACAAACAGAGCAAACACAGTACCAAAGGGCAGGAGGGCAGCTGATGGCAAGCCTTTCCTCCTGCAGCCTTTGGTTGCAGTTCCAATGCCCGTAATTTTCTACATATGGTTCCTTGGGTTATGTAGTCACCCTGCCATTTTGCTCTCTCATACATGTGAGGCATTCACGAGATTTGCCTTTCTCCTTCTCACCTAAACTCCATCCTGTGTGGCAGCTACTGTAGTCTCCTGCCCTCTAGCCAACAGGCGCTGTAGAACTTTATGCCTCTAGGGTTCTCAGTCAGCCATGCTGGTGCCTGGCCTGGTAGAAAGGAGAGAATACTTAGACAAAGACAAGGACATTCATGAGGAATAGGAACAGGGAAGGTGAAGGTGGACAGCAAAAAAAGATACATGTGGGTTTATTTTTTAAATTTAAAAAAGGTTTTTTTGGTTTGTTTGTTTTTTTATAAGAGAGACAGAGACAGACAGGAAGGGAGAGAGAACAGAAGCCTCAACTCATAGACTGTTAGTAATCCTGTGTCCTTTGACTCAAGCCAGCACCATTGGCATTCAAACCAACAACTTTTGGGCTCAAGCCAGTGACCATGGCATCAAATATATGATCCCATGCTCAATCCAATTACTCCAAGCTCAAACTGTTCACCTTGGGATTTCAAAGGTAGGTCCTTAGTGTCCCAGGTCGGTGCTCTAATCTCTGTGCCAACCGGTCAGATCTGCATGCTTTTTTCTTGATGACTTTACTTAGAAGGATCATGGACTAACTTGACATGATGGATGTTGTGGAGAATCAGCCATTGTAGTGTTACATTGTGCGCCCAAGCACAAGAACTGATGTGTGCAATTAGCCAGGCATGGCCTGGATTGCCTCTGTTTTTCTTTCCCCTGTTCAATCCTTTTTTTACTAACCACTGTTATGACTGTGAGTGAGAGCTGGCTTGCTAATGACTTATATGGGGTGGGGCAAAGTAGGTGTATGGTATTTGCATAGAAAAGAGTACAGTTATTAATAATAGATGAATAAACTCTATTTTGAGTACTAACAGCTGTAAACCTACTTTTGTAGTTCCCCTCACCTCCATATATAGAATAAGTTGGTTTTGGGGAAGAAATCTGTAGATCTAGGTCATTTTTCTTTGTTTTGGTTTGTTTTCAAGATAGAGCGAGAGAGAAGCATCAAATCATTTTTTCAGAACTAGCACCTTCAGGGCTTGATCCCGTGACCACAGACAACACTCTAGGACAGTGCTATTTCCACTTTGCCATTGGCTAGGGTACTTGTAATTTTTCTTTACTGTAAGCTTTCAGGGAAACCTAGATCAATCTCCTTGGGGTCTTTTTTAGTACCAGTGATTGGGAAGATTATGATATAAGTGCCAAGACCCCACAGAACTCATTGATGGGATCTTCAAAGAAACATACTTCATCTATAGACCTACTTTTCCTATTATAATACATGAGTCCTTTCAAAGATGATGTATGATGCTGATATGAGAAATTGAGAGCGGTGTTGCAGCGTAGAGATATAGCTTAAGCTTACAAGTTTTTAAAAAATTTTTCTTCTTAGCTTCATGCCAGGTTCCACGATACCAGTTTGTAACGTGAGGTTAACAATCTGTGCTTAATAACTGCAAGCCATGCCACTGTCTTCTTTTATGACTCCATAGCTACTGCAACTTAGGATGGGTGGTGTAAGATTGGCGTAAATGTGGTAACATAAAGTCTGGTAGCAATAAAATGTGTACATGTTAAAATACCCAGTTCCAACATTGAATTCTATTAGACAAACACTTAATTAGGATTTTCTGGCCCACCGTCTCCATAGCTGTTTTCTCTCTATAGTTCCAGCCATTTAACTTTAGCTTGCTGGCTCACCACCATCTTAACCTCTACAAAAATATTAAATGCCAGAGGAGGAACCTAAAGAAGTTTAGTCCAACACACTGAAACTTAGAATCAAGCTCTACACTGACGTAAAGCCAGACTTCTTTGTACAGTTAGGGTATTGTCTTGTCCCATGGACCAACTACTCGCATTTTTTATCCAGAGGGATAATAACTAGGATTTGTCTTGATGAAACATTTCTAGTCACTCTACCTCTGGACTATTTGTTACTCTCACTTTTGAATCATTAAAGACTGGAATCACTGGACCCCCTATATGGTTGGTACATGGAGCCCTACCAGATACTGCTAGATTTTATAGAAGCAACTACTTAGCTGTTTGGAGCTCCAAAAATCCCTTGCTCTTATTTTTTTTTTGTCCAATGTACTATATATCTATTAAGGCATTATATTACCTCATGGTGGATTTACTCTCATCCAGAGGCCCACTCTTTGCTAATTCTCATACTTTCTGGAAACCCTATTGTGCCTAGAAGAGATTTTCTTGTGTCAATTATAACTGAGTTTCTTCCCATCTCAAGCTTGTGTCTTTTAGCAAATTAGAAGTATAAGACCAATGCTGTTAATCTAGTTTCAGATAGGTTTATTTCACATTTTGTATTTGTTTTTATGTCTAAGATATTTGTACCAATAGTATTTTTTCACCATTACATGCCTAAATTCCAAAAGACTATTTTATGATTTAGGTCCAAATTTGAATAGATTAGTTGTAGGTTTTCAAATTGTGCTGTGCTAAATTAGATATTTTTTTCTAAATAGCAATTTACTAATATTAACTCATTTTTAATCACATGAAAGTTTTCAGAATTGCAACTGCTTATGGATATAAACTTGGTTAGAATATGATTGTTGCAGGAATGTTAAAACTAATCTTTTGACCCATTTATTCATTCATTCATTTATTCAATAATTGACATTTATGGTCCTCAGTTTACCCTGATCTGAAATGTTTGTGGAGATTATTATTAACCGTGTGGATAGGATACATTCAGAAATTTGAAACTAAAAGTTAAAAAGCTAGGCCCTGGTTGGTTGGCGCAGTGGTAGAGCTTCGGCCTGGTGTGCAGGAGTCCTGGGTTTGATTCCCGACCAGGGCACACAGGAGAAGCACCCATCTGCTTCTCCACCCCACCCCCTCTTCTTCCTCTCTGTCTCTCTCTTCCCCTCCCGCAGCCAAGGCTCTATTGGAGCAAAGTTGGCCCGGGCACTGAGGATAGCTCTATGGCCTCTGCCTCAGGTACTTGAATGGCTCTGGATGCAGCAGAGCATCACCCCCTGGTGGGCGTGCCAGGTGGATCCCGGTCGGGCGCATGCGGAAGTCTGTCTGACTACCTCCCCGTTTCCAACTTCAGAAAAATAAATAAATAAATAAATAAATAATTTTAAAAAATAAATGCATTTACTAGTATAATTCTCTACATTTTAACCTGAAATTTGGTATTCTATTGCCTTTGGACCAATGTATGACTTGCAGTCCTTTGCTGTTTCAATCATAGCAAAATTAATAGATTTTCCCTATACCTGATACTCTGTGGAAATCTTAGTCCTGACATCTACCTTTGCCTCAATTACTGTTTGGTATTTCTAAAATCTAAATGCATACTAACTGACACATGATAGGAACAAAATACAAAGTTCATTGTTCATGGAAGTGTACATTAACACAATATGTTTAAAGGGTAATAATGCTTATTTTTCAAAATATTTAGTTTGTGTATCCTTCATTCCAGGAATTCTACTTCCAGGACTTTAGATATACTTGTATACATGTTTAGGAATATTACATTGCAGCCTATCTTTAACAGAAGACCAAAACAAAAAAACTGAAAACAATTAAAAGTCCATCAATAATGGACTGGTAAAAATAGAAATAAAAATATTGGACTGGTTCTATAAATTTTGGTACTTATTAATGGGATACTATGTTACCATTAAAAACAATAGAATGGGATGACGTCAGTGTAATGGCGTGGTAGGAAGCAATACCAATAAATCTCCCCCAAAACTCAACAAGATCTTCAACCAGAAACAGAAAAACCTATCCTTGGAGCCTCCAGATGTTTTGCAATACACCCGAAGGTATGGTCAAGTGAAAAATTGGCTAAATATATAATCAAACCCCGAAGGAAATAGGGAGTAAGAAATGCTCTGCCTTCCTCACTAACCTAAACAGGGCGCCTTTCACTGGGAACTGAGAATATAGAAACTAAGGCGGGCAAAGGGGGTGAGTAGATCCAGGCCGCAGCACAAACGGCCGAACCAGGCTGAGGAACGGAGATCCAAGCCGAGGAAAAACTGTTCCTGTGGCAACTCGGGCAATACAGCTAACACTCGCACCAAACCCAGACAAAGAAAGACAAGTGGGGCAGCCATTTTTCCCGATCTCCGGCTCAGCGCACGCAGATAGTGGGCGAGAGATTCCTTCCAAAGCCCCGGTAGTGGGCGCCCGTGTTGTCCCACAGAGCAGCAGAGTCAGGGGCCTCTGTGTGGGCCAAAAGCAGAATCTCGGGCCGCCCAGCGCCTTGAAAAAGCTGCGTACGGGGACAGAGCGAGAGCCAATTCCAACACTGGAACTTTTCCGTGCAGGCAGGGGTTTCACTCAGAGCGTGAGACTTCCGGCCTGATATCCTGGTCTGCGTACGCAGATAGTGAGCGAGAGTTTCCTCCAAGCGCCCCGGGAGTAGGCGCCCACCCGTGTTACCGGACAGAGTGGCAGAGCCAGAGGTTTTTGAGTGGGCGGAAGCCTCGCCTGATTATGCTAGCAGCTCTGACTGACTGAGCCTTACCCAGAGCCCTTTGCTTAGTGGGAACAGAGTGGGGAGTTGCCAGCTCTTTGAGCCTCTTACTATCCAGGCAGAGGCAGCAGCAACCCCATAGCTGGATTATCAGGCTACTAATTGAGGAAGGAAAGACTAGGAGAAAGGCTCCAGGAACACGGACTCTCTCACTGGTGGAGCGTATAAACGCTAATGAGCCTCGACTGCCAACGAGACTAAAGCACAATACATGACATTGCCATAGAGACTTATCAACTGCAAACCTCTACCTGAGCGTGCCAAAGGGGCAGAACCCGGGATACAGGGTCACCAAACAGGAAGAGGGAGAGAAAAGAAAAAGCAAGAAGATAACCTCTCAAAATCAAGAATAACACACAGACTTTATAACCTATCCCATTTTATTATATTTGTTCGTTTGTTTCTCTTATCTTCATTCTTGATATTTTTTTTTCCTCCTCCAATTTGGTCATTTAATTCTCTGCCGGTCTTACTCTCTCCTCTCCTTGAACTACACTACCCATAAGTGTTACATCTCCCATTATCTTTTCTTTCCTCTTCCTTTCTCTCTATGAGGGTTGCACTCCAAAACCCTTAACTCTCTCTCTCTCTGTCTCTCCTCTTTTTTCTTTTTTCTTCTTTTAGTGGTTCCCTCTTTTTCTTCTCTCTCTTTCTTTTCTCCCTCTATATTAGTCTCTTCCTTTCTCCTTTACGTCTCCTCTCATTCAAACCTCAATAACGAGCAATATCTTATCTGGGACTCAAACTTATGTTTGTGGCATTTTGGGGGGTTTTTACTTCACCTTTTTAACACACTAGTAGTGCTCCCATCCATGGCTCTCCATTTTATCTAGTTCTTGTTCCACTAAATACAATAGTAATTTTTTAATTTGTTCCCCATTTTCCTATTTCCCTCTTATTCCTCTCATCATAACTCTTAGTCAACCAACACCTAAAAGCAAATCATTTTATTCTTGACCGAATTTTTTTTCTTATTTGCTTTTTTTGGGTTCATACCCCCCCTTTTTTTGACCCTTTATTACTTCTTCCCAATTCAGGCCCTCCATCACAGGCATTGTTTGTTCTATTTAGTACAATATAATTCACAGTTCACCAGAAGATTTTCTCAAGAAAGAGGGGAGAGGAGAGGAGAGGAAAAGAAGAGGGGAAGGAAATAATTTTCTATTTTTTTAATTTTTATTTTATTTAATTTTTCTTTATTTCATTATTAATTAAAAAAAACTCTTCGATTTTTTATTTTAACTTTTTATTCTTTATTAAATCTCATTAATACTATCAACAAAACCACCCTCAGATGCCATTAAGGAAGAGAAAATCGAATATCATGGATACAAAAGAAAGAGAGGTAACACAGATAGATGAGGAAAAATCTATGGAGAAAAAATTTAATATATTGGAAACCTTGGAGCTAAATGACAGAGAATTTAAGATAGAAATCCTAAAAATCCTCCAAGATATACAAGAAAACACAGAAAGGCAATTTAAGGAGCTCAGAAAACAACTCAACGAACACAAAGAATATATTTCCAAGGAAATTGAAACTATAAAAACAAATCAAACAGAGATCAAAAACTCAATTCACGAGCTGAAAAACGAGGTAACAAGCTTAGCTAATGGAACAACCAGATAGAAGAGAGGATAGTGAAATAGAAGACAAGCAACTTGAGGCACAACAGAGAGAAGAAGAAAGGGACTCAAAAACTTAAAAAAAATGAGGTTAGCCCTACAAGAATTATCTGACTCCATCAAAAAGAATAACATATAGAATAAATAGGTATATCAGAGGGAGAAGAGAGAGAAAATGTAAAGGAGAACATATTCAAACAAATAATAGATGAAAACTTCCCAAGCCTATGGAAAGAACTAAAGCCTCAAATTCAAGAAGCAAACAGAACTCCCAGTTTTCTTAACCCCAACAAACCTACTCCAAGGCACATCATAATGAAATTGGCACAAACCAACAGCAAAGAAAAAATTCTCAAGACAGCTAGGGAAAAGAAGAATATAACATATAAAGGAAGACCCATTAGATTATCATCAGATTTCTCAGCAGAAACTCTACAAGCTAGAAGAGAGTGGACCGCAATATTTACAGTCCTGAAAGAGAGGAACTTTCAGCCACAAATACTATACCCATCAATGCAATCCTTCAAATATGAAGGAGAAATAAAAATATTCACAGATACAGAAAAGATGAGGAAATTTATCATCAGAAAACCCCCACTCCAGGAATAACTAAAAGGGGTTCTCCAATCAGATACAAAGAACAAAAAAAACAAAAAAAAAAAAAACAAAGCCACAAGTAAAAGTTCCAAGAAGAACACAATAAAACCAAATTTAAACTGTGACAACAACAAAAAGAAAGGGGGGGGAGAGGATGGAGATTAACAGTAGCAAAGGATGATGGAGTGCAAAAGTACTCACAAAATAGTACGCTACAATGAACAGGGTAGGAACTCTTTTCATTACTTAAAGGTAACCACCATTGAAAAAACCACCACAGAAGCACATGAGATAAAAAAGATAGCAACAGAGGAAAGATGTATGGAATACAACCAAATAAAAACAAAAGATAGAAAAACGAAAGGGAAGGATCAAACAAGACACAAAACTAACAGAAAGCAATATATAAAATGGCAATAGGGAACTCACAAGTGTCAATAATTACACTTAAATGTAAACGGATTAAACCTCACCAATGAAAAGGCACACAGAGTAGCAGAATGGATTAAAAAAGAAAATCCAACTGTATGCTGCCTACAGGAAACTCATATAAGTAACAAGGATAAAAACAAATTCAAAGTGAAAGGCTGGAAAACAATACTCAAAGCAAATAACATCCAAAAAAAAAGCAGGCGTAGCAATACTCATATCTGCCTGACCTGTGGTGGCGCAGTGGATAAAGCGTCGACCTGAAAATGCTGAGGTCGCCAGTTCGAAACCCTGAGCTTGCCTGGTCAAGGCACATATGGGAGTTGATGCTTCCAGCTCCTCCCCCCCTTCTCTTTCTGTCTCTCCTTCTCCTCTCTAAAAAATGAATAAATAAATAAAATAAAAAAACTCATATCTGATAATGCTGACGACAAGACAGCAAAAGTACTCAGAGACAAAAATGGCCATTTCATAATGGCTAAGGGGACATTGAATCAAGAAGACATAACAATTCTTAATATATATGCACCAAACCAAGGAGCACCAAATAAATATATAAGACAGCTACTTATTGACCTTAAAACAAAAACTGACAAAAATACAATCATACTTGGAGACCTCAATACACCGCTGACAGCTTTAGATCGGTCATCCAAACAGAGAATCAACAAAGATATAGTGGCTTAAACAAAACACTAGAGCACCTGGATATGATAGACATCTACAGGACATTTCATACCAAAAGTGACTGAGTATACATTTTTCTCCAGTGTACATGGATCATTCTCAAGAATTGACCATATGTTGGGCCACAAAAAACAACATCAGCAAATTCAGAAAAATCGAAGTTGTACTGAACATATTTTCTGATCATAAAGCCTTGAAACTAGAATTCAACTGCAAAAAAGAGGAAAAAAATCCCACAAAAATGTGGAAACTAAACAACATACTTTTAAAAAATGAATGGGTCAAAGAAGAAATAAGTGCAGAGATCAAAAGATATATACAGACTAATGAAAATGACAATACGACATATCAGAATCTATGGGATGCAGCAAAAGCAGTGATAAGAGGGAAGTTCATATCACTTCAGGCATATATGAACAAACAAGAGAGAGCCCAAGTGAACCACTTAACTTCACACCTTGAGGAACTAGAAAAAGAAGAACAAAGACAACCCAAAACCAGCCGAAGAAAGGAGATAATAAAAATCAGAGCAGAAATAAATGAAATAGAGAACAGAAAAACTATAGAAAAAATTAATAGAACAAGGAGCTGGTTCTTTGAAAAGATCAACAAAATTGACAAACCCTTGGCAAGATTTACCAAGGAAAAAAGAGAAAGAACTCTTTATAAATAAAATCCAAAATGAAAGAGGAGAAATCATCATGGACACCGTAGATATACAGAGAATTATTGTAGAATACTATGAAAAACTTTAGGCCACTAAATTCAACAACCTAGAAGAAATGGATAAATTCCTAGAACAATACAACCTTCCTAGACTGAGTCAAGAAGAAGCAGAAAGCGTAAACAGGCCTATTAGTAGAGAAGAAATAGAAAAAATCATTAAAAACCTCCCCAAAAATAAAGGTCCAGGCCCTGACGGCTACACCAGCAAATTTTATAAAACATTCAAAGAAGACTTGGTTCCTATTCTACTGAAAGTCTTCCAAAAAATTGAAGAAGAAGCAATACTTCCAAACACATTTTATGAGGCCAACATAACCCTCATACCAAAACCAGGCAAGGATGGCACAAAAAAAGAAAACTACAGACCAATATCTCTAATGAATACAGATGCTAAAATACTAAACAAAATACTAGCAAATCGAATACAACATATTAAAAAAATAATACATCATGATCAAATTGGATTCATCCCAGAATCTCAAGAATGGTTCAACATACGTAAAACGGTTAACGTAATACACCATATCAACAAAACAAAGAACAAAAACCACATGATCTTATCAATAGACACAGAAAAGGCTTTCGATAAAATACAACACAATTTTATGTTTAAGACTCTCAACAAAATGGTATAGAAGGAAAATATCTCAAACATGATAAAGGCCATATATGATAAACCATCAGCTAACATCATATTAAATGGCACAAAACTGAAGGCTTTCCCCCTTAAATCAGGAACAAGACAGGGTTGTCCACTCTGTTCCACTCTTATTTAATGTTTAGTACTAGAGGTTCTAGCCAGAGCAACTCAGACAAGACAAAGAAATAAAGGCATCCGTATTGGAAAAGAAGAAGTAAAGGTATCACTCTTTGCAGATGATATGATCCTATACATCGAAAACCCAAAAGAATCCACAAGAAGACTACTAGAAACAATAAGCCAATAGGAGTAAGGTCGCAGGATACAAAATTAACAACAGAAGTCAACAGCCCTTTCTATATGCCAACAATGAAACATTTGAGAATGAACTCAAAAGATAATCCCTTTCATGATTGCAAACAAACAACAAAATAAAATGCTTAGGAATAAAATAACAAAGAATGTAAAGGACTTATATAATGAAAACTATAAACCATTTTTAAGGGAAATCGAAAAAGATATATGAGATGGAAAAATTTACCTTGTTCTTGGTTAGGAAGAATAAATATAATCAGATGGGCCATATCACCCAAAGCAATATACAAATTTAATGCAATTCCCATCAAAATTCCAATGACATTTTTTAAAGAAATGGAGCAAAAAATCATCAGATTTATATGGAACTATAAAAAACCCCGAATAGTCAAGCAATCCTCAAGAAAAAAAAAATGAAGCTGGCGGCATTACAACACCTGACTTCAAACTATATTATAGGGCCACGAC
This sequence comes from Saccopteryx leptura, assembly GCF_036850995.1. Lineage (NCBI taxonomy): Eukaryota > Metazoa > Chordata > Mammalia > Chiroptera > Emballonuridae > Saccopteryx > Saccopteryx leptura. Next base: position 243,182,185 of record NC_089505.1, read on the forward strand.
AATCAAAACAGCATGGTATTGGCAGAAAAATAGACACTCAGACCCAATGGAACAGAATAGAAACCCAGAAATAAAACCTACATATTATATTAGTCACATACATTTTTGATAAATGGGCCAACAACTACACAATGGAGAAAAAGAAACTGCTCCTCTTCAATTAAATGGTGCTGGGAAAACTGGAAAAGCACAATGCAAAAGAAATGAAAACTGGACTACAGTTTTGTCCCCCTGTACTAAAATTAACTCAAATGGATCAAAGATCTAAACATAAGAACTGAAACAAATAAGTACATAAAAAAGAAGACAATAGTACTATAACTCATGGACCCTGGGTTTTTTAAGAGCATTTTTATGAATTTGACTCCAAAGGCAAGAGAAAGTGAGGCAAAAATTATGAATGGGACTACATCAGACTAAGAAGTTTTTGCTCAGCAAGAGAAACTGATAACAAAATAAACAGACAGCCAACTAAATGGGAAATGATCTTTTCAAACAACAGCTCAGATAAGGGCCTAATATCCAAAATATACAAAGAACTCATAAAACTCAACACACAAACAAACAAGCAATCCAATAAAAAAATGGGAAGAGGACATGAACAGACACTTCTCTCAGGAAAAAATACAAATGGCCAACAGATATATGAAAAGATGCTCATCTTCTTTAGTTATTAGAGAAATGCAAATCAAAACTGCAATGAGATACCACCTCACACCTGTTAGATTAGCTATTATTAACAAGACAGGTAATAGCAAATGTTGGAGAGGCTGTGGAGAAAAAGGAACCCTCATCCACTGTTGGTGGGAATGTAAAGTAGTACAACCATTATGGAAGAAAGTATGGTGGTTCCTCAAAAAACTGAAAATAGAACTACCTTATGACCCAGCAATCCCTCTACTGGGTATATACCCCAAAACTCAGAAACATTGATACGTAAAGACACATGCAGCCCCATGTTCATTGCATCATTATTCACAGTGGCCAGGACATGGAAACAACCAAAAAGCCCGTCAATAGATGACTGGATAAAGAAGATGTGGCACATATACACTATGGAATACTACTCAGCCATAAGAAATGATGACATCGGATCATTTACAGCAAAATGGTGGGATCTTGATAACATGATACAAAGTGAAATAAGTAAATCAGAAAAAACCAGGAACTGCATTACTCTGTACGTAGGCGGGACATAAAAGTGAAACTAGAGACATTGATAAGAGTGTGGTGGTTATGGGGGGAGGGGGAGAGGGAGAGGAAAGGGGGATGGGGAGGGGCACAAAGAAAACTAGATAGAAGGTAACAGAGGACAATCTGACTTTGGGTGATGGGTATGCAACATAAGTGAACGACAAGATAACCTGGACTTGTTATCTTTGAATATATGTATCCTGATTTATTGATGTCGCCCCATTAAAAAAATAAAATTATTAAGCAAACAAACAAACAATAGAATGGATGTTCATTTAAATTGATTGGGAAAATTATAAAATATTTGTAGCCATACTGTTGTAGACTATAAGTGGCAAAAAGCCTTTGTAAATTTAAGGCTTAGCAAAAGGCTAAGTTCTCCCCCCTCCACCTCCATATTGGCTCTGATGCTGAGTATTTGCACCCACTTCACTTGCTTTGTTAAGTTGCTGGAAGCTATTTACATGCCATTTCTCTCTTTGTTCTAATGTTGGTTGATTTCGCTTATGGGTGGTAGGAGGATTCCTGTTTATGCCTTGGGAGAGTTTCTGGTTTTGCCTCAGATGTGTAACTTTGTATCAAAGACTTCCTTATTTGCATAGGCTATCTAATAAAGCAAACCGGGGCTATGGGGCACTCGTATATTGCCATCAGCATTGATGAGGCCTCCCGATCCCATCCTTTTTTCTCAATAAGTCAATTTTTTAAATTCTGCACCATTCTCCCTTAATACTCAGAATTATAAGCTGTGCTGGTCTGAGGCACATACTAGACTATGTGCAGTATGGGGTTTTATATAAAAGAGAGAATATCCGTAGTTTTACAAATAAATATTTATATGCACTATACAATGAATGTGAATGTAAGCACTTGGAAAATATCTGGAAGGATCACACAAAAACTGGGGCGTGGGACTTAACTTTCCATTCCGCATGCTATGGTCTGGGATATCTGAAGGTTGCTTAAAGGAACTCATCTACCTGTGCTACCTGCCCCTAGTGAGCCCTGTCTGGGTGGTGGTGCCTGCGCATTAGAAGGAGCCAGTGCTATGCTAGGTGGGTTTGTGTGTAGGAGCATGGGGTGGGCTCAGGTTTGGGCATGGGGGTTGCTAGACTAGAGTCTTGGGCACTGTTGGCATTGGATGGGTGGATTCTCGGGGCCCACATGAGCCAACGGCGTGGATTCTGCAAGGCTGGAGCAAGGGACAAGTCTTCTCTAGACAGTTCTTGCCATGAAGAAGGGCGGAACCTACATACCCTGAAAGTTAAAATCTTTGGCCCCTGGGCATGGCCCCTCCAGCTCTATCTCCTGGGCCTAGGCTTCCCCTTCTGTGACCGCTGCCTGTCGCTGTGCTGGCCTTGCACAGTCCTTGATCCCGGAGGTCCCTGGGAGGTGCTGCCTTGCCCAGGGCGCTTTCTGAAGCCTCCCACGCTTTCAAGAGCGGGGCTCTGGCCGTTGCCCCTCAGATACAATGGGGAGAGGCTGCTTTTTCAAACGTGGGTCTGCCAGTGTTGAGGACACCTCTTATTACCCAAAAACAGAGCCCCCTCTAATGCCGAAAGCTGTGTTATATTGACGCATAAAATGTCGTTATTGAGTATGAAGTTTGAGTGAAAAAACTGACCTGTATAGCTGAAATTTTAAATGAAAATGTTGGTTGGTATTGTCTAAGGCAGCAGTCCCCAACCTTTTCTGGCCACAGACCGGTTTAATGTCAGAAAATATTTTCACTGACTGGCCTTTTGCGTGCGACAGATAAATGTATCATGTGACCGAGACAAGCATCAAGAGTGAGTCTTAGACGGATGTAACAGAAGGAATCTGGTCATTTTTAAAAAATAAAACATCATTCAGACTTAAATATAAATAAAATTGAAATAACGTAAGTTATTTATTCTTTCTCTGCGCACTGGTATCAAATGGCGCACGGACCGGTACCAGTCCATGGCCCGGGGGTTGAAGACCACTAGTCTACGGGAATCACAGAGGATCACAGAGGGCGTACTGTTCATCGTGACGGGCCTCATTTTGAGAGATCTTTTGTGGGTTCAAATGATTAGTGTTGAGACAACTCATATGTGCAGAGAACGCTGCTTTATTCCTTGAGGCTTGCTTTTCTCCACCTGATACCTCATTGAGTTTTCTTCATTTTCTCTCCTGAAACCATTTTGAGCCTTTCAGCTGTTCTTCTTCATAATCCTAAAACTGAACTTGCAGGATCCATTGATGTTAAGTCCTAAGAAGTGTACGCATATCTGTCTACTCTTGTTTCCTTCTAATTTATTCTTCACGTAAGAAATGATTTAATGGGAAATTGGAACATTGCTCATAAACGTCACTGGAAAACATTGCTTGAAGAATGAAAACAAACTCTTTACCAGGGCCTTCAAAACTGTGCTGTCTAGAGTCCAGTCGGCTTTGCCAGCCCCAACTTGTGCTACTTTTGCTCACCCTTGCTATGATTCAGATAGACTGGATTAACCTTAGTTAATTCTGACTCATCTGACAGAAGTCAGCTCAAATACTAATGTTCACTGTGACTTCTTGCATTTTAAGGGAAGTTCACAATCCCTTTTATATCAGGTTTTCTTGTTAATTATGAACTTGAATATTCCTACTGATCGGTTTGGGGTATGAGTTGTAAGAGGACTAAAAATCAATAGCAGAGTGGAAGAATTGAATTTAAGCTATTTCAGTCCACAGGTATGTATTAAAAGGCACCTTCATGTTCACTACCGTGTTGATTCTTCCCGGAATTCAGGAGGTCTGCCTTATTTGTTGAGGCCTTTGCACTGTTTTGTTGCCTGGTGTCTGTTTTCAAGGTGGGGAAACAGGAAGAAGGGCAGCACAGGTTTCTAGGCAGGTTGAAGAAGTGGAGTAGCAAAATGCAAAGAGAAGAGGGGTTTAAGGAGTCTGTAGTCTGTGCAGAGAGACAGGCTAACAATTTTGTTAACAAAATGTATTGCCTGACCAGACGGTGACACAGTGGATGGAACATCGGACTGGCCGTGGAAGACCCAGGTTTGAAACCCCAAGGTCGCCAGCTTGAGCACAAGCTCATCTTGTTTGAGCAGGGCTCACCAGCTTGAGCCAAAGGTCTCTGGCTTGAGCAAGGGGTCACTGGATCAGCTGGAGCCCCCTGTCTAGGCACATATGAGAAAGCAATCAATGGACAACTAAGGTGCTGGACAAGAAAGGTGCTGCAATGAAGAATTGATGCTTCCATTTCTCTCCCTAGCATGGTCTTTTTGTCCCTATCTGTCCCTCTCTCTGTCTCTGTCACACACATAAAAATATACATTTCTTACATCCACCAACATCAAGCAAGGTGTTTGACATATAATAACTATTTAACAAACCTTTGTTGAATGAATGAATGAATGAATGAATGGACTTCCAGCCACATTTGCAGTTCCTGTGAGTTTTCTCCTATTATTTTTCTTTTGTCTGTGCAGTTTTTCTAACTCTTTGAGTCCCTACTCATGGCCTCTAGAAGTGGATTCCTAAGATTTTACAAAGGCCTCTGTTCAGCCCCTTGCCTGAAAGTATATCAGCAAGAGAGAAAACAGGAAGACTCTTTAGTTTGCTTTCCTCCACAAAGCCACAGATCTTTCCTGTATGATGATGTCATTATAAACAGCCTGTTCTAGCTCTGATACTTAAGTGATTTTATTCAGTGTTGGGATAGTTTAAGACCCATTAGACACCACAGAGCTGTATATCCACTCCCAGTGTAGTACCTGTTCCTGCAGAATTAGGGAGACGGATTATCCCTGTGTGGAAGTGAGATGTGATATTTGTTCCTGTGTGTTTTGTGGAAGTCAATGAAGGAGTCACCTCACTACTTGACAGTCCCTTCTTAAGCACACTGACATAGAAACTAGAATATGGTAAGTGTCAAAAAAATGCCGTGATAAAAACTCTCGGAATTGAAAAGGGAGAAATAATAACAGGGTTTATTAAGGAAGGCTTTTCTAAAGACCTGGAACTTAGTTATCAAAAATTAGTTATTGTTCACGTAGCTGGGGATGACCATTGATCCATCAGCTCCAAATCTTTAAGAAACCTACTAGGGAGATTTTATGCCCTGTAGTAATTAATTTATTCTTTAAAGCTTTTGCAATATTCTTTGGAAGACTCGACATCATAAACTTATTAAATCTTCCTCACTTAATTCTTAAAATTAAAATCATTTTAAAAATCTAATACTAATTCATATACGAAAACAAACTTAAATAGCCAGGAAAATTTTGAAAAATAATAATAATATTGGAAGGATGTCATGGAGCCATAGTAGGAATTAGGCCTGATTGAAAGTATTGCTGGAGCCTGAACAGTTGGTGGTCAGTGGATAGAGCATCAGACTGGGATGCGTGGGATCCAGGTTCGAGACCCCCACCCCCCTGCTTGAGTGCAGACTCATTTGGCCTGAGCGTGTGGTTGCTGGTTTGAGGATGGGAACATAGGCATGACCCCAAGGTTGCTGGCTGAGCCCAAAGATCACCGGATTGAAGCCAAGTTTTAAGCAAGAAGTCACTTGCTCTGCTGCAGCCCCATGGTCAAAGGCACATAAGAGAAATCAATCAATGAACAACTAAGGAGACTAAGAAGCTGTAACGAAGAATTGATGTTTTTCATCTCTCTCCCTTCCTGTCTGTCTGTCTCTATCAGTCCTTCTGCCTGTCTCACTTTCTCTGTCACACCCACAGAAAAGGAAGTGTTGCTGGAGTACAGGAGATTTGAAGGTAGTGAAACTATTCTGTAGGATGCTGTAAGGGTAAGTACAGGTCAGTAGAAATAGGTCAATCCCATAGAATTACCATAAAAAGAGTGGCTCAACATAAACTATGAACTTTAATTGACAATGATGTGTCATAGTTGGTTCATTGATTCTAAGAGATGTACCACACTGGTATGGAATGTCTGTGTTTGGGCGGCTGTGAGGTGAATGAAAGAAGGTATGTGTGAGAACTGTGTACTTTCTGTTCAATTTTATTGTGAACCTAAAAGTGCTCTAAAAACGACTGTATTCATTAAAAAATATGTATGTTGGCTCTGAAATAACTAATAAAGTCGAAATAACAGAGTACACAAATATGCCAAATACCTAAAGAACATTTAGCAATAAAAGCCATTCTTCGTGTGTGTGTGTGTGTGTGTGTGTGTGTGTGTGTGTGTGTGTACACACATATTTAATCAGTATTTATGTGTGCCTGTTTATAGGCACTTCAGTTGGAGGTCCCTGCCTTCTGGGAGTTTATAGTCTCATTGGGAGACCAACATGAAACAAACACAGAACTAAATATAACAGGAGCTTATTTTCTTTGCTTTAGTCTCTGGATGAAATGATTATAATATAGCTTGTAAGTTCCAGGAAAGTGAAAACTTTCCTTTGAAACTTATTCTATGTCAGCATCACAGGGCTTGACTAAATGAATTACGTAATACAAGATTTTGTGCACAGTATTGTGGTTTCATATTTTATTCTTTCTGACAGAGTTCTGATGGGAAATTTGCTCCAAAAGAATGCTTTTCCCCCTTGGAACTTTTTAACAGAATCTACAAACAGAATGAAGAGCTTGGACTGATTATTGATTTAACATATACACACCACTATTACAAACCAGAGGTAAATGAAAATTTAATTGAAAAAAACCTTCTTTCTGGTACTATAATAATTCATAGTAATTAATTAATACCTTATGCTAAGGTGAATCCAGGCCTTCTGTCCTGTGTGACAACTGAAAGAGGAACCATGTGGTTTCTTTAATTAAACATTCTTAATTGCTGTCTCAAAATGAGATTAAAGTACAATATTGGCAAAAGGTCTGTATGTGCTCAAGAAAGTCTATAAGCTTCCATGTTCTGTATTTTGAAAAAGGAGATCAGCTCTTAGAGTAGTAGTTGCCTAAAAGAAAGGAAGGGAATGCTCATTATGTGTTTAGCATTTGTTTTAAGCAGCTTCCTGAGCATGTGTGTAAGCATCACAGTCACAAGTTGTTCTCAGAGGTGTATGCTTTCTTTTCCTACCATCTTTTGATGCGACACAGAAACCCATGTATTCTGTTGGCCCGTGTGGCATATCAGTGGGAGGGAATTATCCTCCTGACCAGCTCCATGGCCCTGGAAAACAATAACACCTCCCCTGTGTTCATGCTTGTGTAGCAGTTTGCCACTTAAAAAGTACTTACCTTACCTTAGTGAATGGACACAGCGCCCTTAGCTGATGAAGTAGTAGCACTAGTGATGTCTCCTGTGGAGTGCTTACTGTAAGCTCAGAGGACAAATGATTACAATTACGCATCTTACAGATCATGAAACAGGCTCAGAAAAAGAAGAATTAAAACTTGAACTCAGTTATTCCTCTTTTTTTTATTGTGAAATATACATAAAAATAACTATCATTTTAATCATTCACAAGGGTATACAATTCAGTAGCATTAAATACATTCACAATGTGGGTAACCATCTGCACTGTCTGTAATCAAAAATTTTTCGTAGGTATTCATACGTTTGTTCTGTGTTTGGATTATTTCACCAAACAATGTTTTCAAGGTTCATCCATGTCACAGCATGTAACAAAATGACATTCCTTTTTTCTGGCTGAATAATCTGTGTGTATATACCGCATTTTGCTTATTTATCTATTGATGGACACTGGATTGTTTCCACCTCTGGCTGTTCTGAAGCATCTGCTATGAACATGGGTGTAGAAATCTTTGTTCAGATCCCTGCTTTCAGTTCTTTTAGATGTACAGGTAGGAGTGGAGTTGTTAGACCATATGATAGTGCTATGTTTAACCTTTGAGAAACTGCTAGACTGTTTTCCACAGTGTCTTCTTGTTTTTAAACAATCATCCTAAGTTTTAAACATGCATAGAAATAGAAGAAAGTGAAGGAATTATCCAAAAAACCTATATCCATGTGACAACAGTGGGTGTTAGCCAGAGGAAGGTGGTGTGGGCTTAAGGAGTTGGGCAAAGGGCGGGGGCGAAGGGGACTGAAAGAGACTGCTTGGGCAGAGGAAAGTGGAGTTTTACTGAGGTTTCACTTGGAACCTGTGTGGTTTGTGTAGCAATGTCATCCCAATAAATTCAATTAATTAACAGTATTAAATTTACCGTATTCACACTCAGATAAAAATATAGTGGACATAATAGTCTGGGTTTTGTTGAACAGCCATAAACTCATCCAGCTTTAATAGTTACCAGCTGATTCCTTGTTTCGTCTATGCACTGTACTTCTCCCTGTGTCACCCATCCCATATTATTTTGAAATGGATCCCAGATATCAGTTATATCATTTTACCTGTTTGTTTTTAGGGTGTATTCTTAAAACATAGAACTTTATTTCTTTTTATCATTCTTTAATATTAAATATTCTATCAGCATGCAAATTTGCAGTTGTCTTTAAATTTTATTTAAAATTGTTTTTAAGAGTTTAAATTAGATCCAAATAAGGTCCACACTTTGCATTTGGTTGTCATGTCTCTGAAGTCTTATTTAATCTATAGGTTTTCCCTCCATGAATCTCTAATTTCTCTTCGTCAGTTTTATTTTTTGAAGAAATAAGGTAATTTGTGCATATGATTTTTTTTTATTTTTTTATTTTTTTAGACTTTATTTATTCATTTTAGACAGGAGAGAGAGAGAAAGAGAGAGAGAGAGAGAGAAAGAGAGAGAGAGAGAGAGAGAATGAGAGAGAGAGAGAGAGAGAGAAGGGAGGAGCAGGAAGCATCAACTCCCATATGTGCCTTGACCAGGCAAGCCCAGGGTTTTGAACCGGCGACCTCAGTGTTTCCAGGTCGACGCTTTATCCACTACGCCACCACAGGTCAGGCTGTGCATATGATTTTGATGATTGCATCCCCACGTGTTGTAACCTATTTTCAGTCCTTTTATTGTACATTGGAAGTTCATCCTCTAGGCTTGATTAGAATCAGTCTTGATTGTTTTCCTTTTTGCAGGACAGTTTTGTAGGTGATAATGTGTTCTTCCATGGAGACATAACTGGATGCCTCTTTCTGAAAGAATAGCAGTTCTCACCAGTGCCTGAAGTTTGCTGTGTCTCACAATGGAAACCCTAATTCTTCTGACTGTATTATACTTATAACACAGCTGCCTTATGGACCTTGAAATGTAAAATATTAAGTAGAATTATTTATACAGTTTTTAGTCACATGTGCATTCATTCACATGAATTTTGCTTTCAGCTTTGTATATCTATTTAGTATCCATTCTGTCAATTTAATAGAAATTAAGTGACACTTCCTGGTTGAAGCAGCTTTGGGAAAAGTGGATCTTTTATCAGAATTACTGACATGAAATTTCTTATATTCTCTTGGTTTATATTCTGGCTAATTTAATTAATTTTTAATTCTTTTTTCTGCAAATTAATAATATACATTATTTATGACTTTGCTTCATAGAAATTCCAGAAAACTGTTCCTTACTTAAACATTTATACAGTTAGTCATCAGGTGCCTGATGATGACACTATTTCTAAAATTCATATGTGCTGTTAAGGGCTTCGTGAAGCGAAAATGAAGATAATGGTGAGTTGGTTATCTTTCTTACCCTGCACTTTGGCATGCATTTTTAGTGCGGACTGTGGATTTTATAATATTTTCTTATTAGGCTTGTTGTATCTGATGATGCGGACATAGCAGGTCGGTGGTAATAAAGTGTTTATTTTGTTATTGCTACAAATAAACAATTTTGTTTGGAAAGGAGAGTTCAGTGAGAAACACGAACAGAACTGGCTCATCTTTTTTTTTTAAATACTTGGATAGGAAATATATAAGAAGCTAAAATAAGTTTTTGGGCTTTTTTTATTTATTGCTTAAGAGGTGAGGTGAGTGTGTGAAGGAAAGTTTAGAATCTTAGTGTTTTAGAGTGTATAAAACGAGGGAAAACAGAAGACAAAGGATCAGAGTGAAACAGATCGCTCAATAGCAGAACGGAAACGGAGTGGATTAGTGATGTTGCACTGTCATTTTATGTTTTATACTTAAAATGTTTTCTCTGTGTACTTTGGTACAAGTAAGGGAGGTTGTAAACACCTCTTATGACTGCACTTGCTACCTGTGCTGTAAGTCCTTCCCACAGGTGCATGGCTCACGTAGAATAGGACAACCTATCCACAATCCACTCCCTAGAACTCGGCCTATAGAATAAGATAATAAATTGAATAAACACTTGAGAGCTTTTGGGGCCTATTATTAGGGTATGTGTATTTAGAGGTGAATAACAGTCTTTGTTCATTAGAAATGGACATTTATCTAGGAACATAAATAAGCAGTAACTATGAGTCAGTGAGTTAATTATAATAAAAGAATAAATTAAGTGCACTGGAGAATTTAGAGGAGAGATTGAGGAAGGCCTTACGGAGGAAGTCAGTGTTTGGGCTGCGCTTGCAGGAGAACAGGATTTGACCAAATTGAGGAAAGGACAGCTCAGGTATTGGGAACAGGTACAAAGCACAGGGCTTGAGCTTTGTGTCGTGGAGGGTCAGTCTCTGGTGCACCGAGAGGGTGAGTGTGAAAGGGCACAGAATTCATGTATTCCCTTTTCAACAAATGTTTATATAACGCCCTCAAAGGTGACATCACTGTTCTAGGAGATAGGAACAGAAAAAAGTTCTTCTTGTCCTTCTATATTTCATATCATAGTGGCCCAGTGACAGAGAGACAAATAAACGAGTGAATGTGTGGAATGTCAGATGGTGTTAAGAGTTCTGGAGAATAAAGAGGTGAGACAATGTGGCAGATGACCAGGAATTGATCTATTAAGATATCATTTAGCAGCACCTTAATGGAAGGAAGGAACCAAGCCATTGGATATCTGGGCGAAGAAAGGGTAGGTAGTGTTCTAAAGCAGAGGGAATAGGGGAGTGCAAAGTCCTGAGGCTTCGACTCTCCCTTGGCATGTTTGAGGAATAGCAAGTAGGCCAGTGTCATTGGAATGGGGAGAGTGAGTGAGATCAGAGAAATACAAAATGGGATCAGAGATGATGGCAAGGGCCAGGAGGGAGGTGGCTCATGTAGGTCCTTGTAATTCATAGTTCAAATCATTGTGGACTTCCAGTTTAGTTGGAAAGGCAGATTGATATCTGTTTATTAAGAGTCTAAATGCTATGCTTTGCATTTGGGTTTTATTCTTTTAACAAGGGAAAAACCCATTCAGGTGTCTATCTTAGAAAGATGACATCTTCCATATGGAGGATCATGAATCAGAAGAGATTACAGTGGGAAGTAGTAATCCAGACCGGAGATGCTGAGTATCTTTCTACCAGACAGCACCTACTCACAGGAACATATTCTGCAGAAATCAGTCTCTCGCTATTGTTTGTAATTTCTCACATAATTTAAAAAAATAATGGGCTGCCCTGGCCGGTTTGCTCAGTGCTAGAGCATCGGACTGGCGTGCGGGAGTCCCGGGTTCGATTCCCAGCCAGGGCACACAAGAGAAGTGCCCATCTGCTTTTCCACCCCTCCCCCTCTCCTTCCTCTCTCTCTCTCTTTCCATCCTGCAGCTAAGGCTCCATTGGAGCAAAGTTGGCCCGGGCACTGAGGATGGCTCCATGGCCTCTGCCTCAGGCAATAGAATGGCCCTGGTTGCAACAGAGCAATGTTGCAGATGGGCAAAGCATCGCCCCTTGGTGGGCATGCTGGGTGGATTCCAGTCAGGCACATGCGGGAGTCTATCTTACTGCCTCCCTGTTTCCAACTTCAGAAAAATACAAAAAAAAAAATGATGGGCTAATAAATCCTATGGCATAGTGGTTAAAAGCCTTAGAAGTGATTCTTGTGTTTGTTCAGTTTGCCTGCTGCGTAGCCTGCACTTATGTCTCCAAGTCTTGCTTTTTCATTGTAAACTACCACCAGGGCTGTTTATGGGAGGGCGTACCTCACAGGGATCATGAAGCCATGGCAAGTGATGGGCAGAAAATGAGGGAAGTTATGGAGGTGTCTTGGGAACTCAGCAATACTACAGAAACTGTCTTTTTATTTATTTATTTTTTTTACTGAGAAAGACAGGAACAGACAGGAAGGGAGAGAGAATTTCAATTTCATTCTTCTTACAGTTTGTTGTTGTTTTTTTAATTCCCTTTTTCTAGATACCATCAGTTACTGATGAGACAAATGAGTTTTTATTAGTAGAGTTTTATTTATTTATTTATTTATTTTTGCTTTTGGAAAGTAGAGTTTTATTTTAATGTAAGTACCTGAGCAGGCCTTTTGTAAGTTCCACTATTGCATCTAATTGAAGACTATGCAAAATTTCCCAGAGACAATGAATTTTGATTTTCTATTAGATGATTCTTTATAGTATGTTCCTAAGAAAACACTGTTCTCTTCAGACTTATTTATTTTTACATTGCAGTTGTGTTTTGGTAACTCGTAAATGTTACTCTGAAAATTCTATAACTTTTTCTAGGGTATGTGCTTCAATTATTTAATTCTACATTCTCTGTTTAATAGACAGACTTATTGGTGTCCACTGCACCTATGGATTAATCAGGACTGGCTACGTCATGTGCAGGTGAGTTGTAACCACTACAGGCAGATCACATCTAAGTTTTGTTTAATTACTGATATCAATTAGTTGCAAAAAGTGCAATCATTATAGAAATGTATGGAGTAGAAAGCAATATTGCCCACCACCCAGAGATTATGACAGTAGTAAATTAGAGCATAATTTTTTCAGACTTTAAAAATGCATATATATTAGTGCATATTTAAAAGGCTGCATTATTCCTTTGTTTACTGATGAAGATAAAATCAGAAGATTTTGATATTATAAAACATTAAATTAGGCCCTGGCCCGTTGGCTCAGTGGTAGAGCATCGGCCTGGCGTGCAAAGGGTCCCGGGTTCGATTCCCGGCCAGGGCACACAGGAGAAGCGACCATCTGCTTCTCCACCCCTCCCCTTCTCCTTCCTCTCTGTCTCTCTCTTCTCCTCCCGCAGGGAGGCTCCATTGGAGCAAAGATGGCCTGGGCGCTGGGGATGGCTCCTTGGCCTCTGCCCCAGGCGCTAGAGTGGCTCTGGTCACGACAGAGCAACGCCCCGGAGGGGCAGAGCATCGCCCCCAGGTGGGCAGAGCGTCGCCCCCTGGTGGGCGTGCCAGGTGGATCCCGGTCAGGCACATGCAGAGTCTGTCTCTCCCAGTTTCTAGCTTCAGAAAAATACAAAAAAAAACCCATTAAATTAATGAACATTATTCTATGAACATTTTCAACTATATACGCCTCAGCTAATTTTTCACTGAGACAGAATTTTTTTTTTTTTTATTTTGGTGAGAGAGAGAGACACAGTCAAGGACAGACAGGAAGGGAAAGAGATGAGAAGCATCAACTTATAGTTGTGGCACCTTAGTTGTTATTGATGGCTTTCTCATATCTGCCTTGACCAGGGGGCTACAGTCAGCTAGTGACCCCTTGCTCAAGCCAGTGACCATGGATTCATGTCTGTGATTTTATACTCAAGCCAGCCTTGATCAAGCTGGTGATCCTGCACTCAAGCTGGATGAGCCCGCGCTTAAGCCAGCGACCTTGGAGTTTTGAACTTTGATCCTCAGCATCCCAGGCCATTCTTCCAGCACATGTGCTGCCACTACCTGGTCAGGCAAGAGGGAATTTCTTAATGAAAAACACTGATGTTCATATTATTTTTTGCTGGTTGTTGCTACAGTATACTGATTTGTGTTTGTTTATTCAGAAAATATTTATTGAGAATTTGTTGTTGTAAGCACAGTGCAGGGTGCTAGCCAAAAGACTTGTGAGTTTGTGAGCAAATACACTTGACCGGCCCTTTAGGAATCTAACAGTCTAGAGAGAGAATAGCTATTCACGAATCACAGAAATGCATATAGAATTAAACTTTGACAAGTGCCAAGGTGGAGGGGGACATGGTATGAAGATGCATATTAATGGGGAAGATTTGACCTCTCTGTGAAGATTAGAGAAGCTTTTTGTGGGGAGGTTTGATTTGCTATCTGAAGGAATAGTAGATATTAAGAAGACAGGGGCATTGGGGAGAGAATTATGGGTATAAGGAAAAGTAAGACCCTATAACGGGGACTGGCCAGGAAGGCTAGGTCATGGTGGAAGTATGGCATTGAAATAGAACTGGAAATATGGGTAGGATCTAGATCATGCAGGCTTATACTTAAGGTTTTTTAATTTATCTTAAGAGTAATAGAAAATCATTGATCTTTTTTCATTGAGGGTTAGTGTAGAACATGATCATTTGCATTCTCAACCTATCTATTTTGTACTATGTGGAGAATACACCTCAGAGGCACAGGGAGAAAGCACGTAGACAAGTTAGGAGGCTCTTGTGGACATTGAACTTAATGGTGGTTTGGTCCTGGGTGTGGTGTTCATTTTGGGAGAAAGATCTGGACATTCTAGAGCTATTTAAGTGATGTTATTGTTAAGATTTGTGGTGGGTTGAAAATGAATGTAAGGAAAAATGAAGTAATGGTGACTCGTAATCTTCTGACCCATCACTTGGTTAAATAATATTTTTATGAATGCTATTAATATTTTCCTTAATTTCTCTTTTGCTATATGTTCATTTCCTGGTAAATATGCTCATATTTTGATTTTAAAAATTACTTGGATTTTATCAAGTACATTTCTAACATCTGCAAATTCTGTTTGGTATTTTCTTCTCTTTTATTTATTAAATTGTTACATTAATGTAAGAAATTTTATTAATAGATTTTAAAGTTTGTTTCATCCTTGGAACAAAGCCTTTTTGTGATCATGGTATATCATTCTTAATTATCTTTAATTATTGGATTAGATGTGCTAATATTTTCTTAAGATTTTTATACTATATTGGTAAGTGAAATTAGACATTTTCTGAAAAAGTTGCTTTTTTAAGTATATAAATGACTCCAATTATGTTGTTTTGTTAGATATTTGATTGATGTAGAAGGCATGAGGCCAGATGTTGCAATTGAATGTAAGTATGAGGGTTATAGATGTTCTTTCCTTTTTGTAGAAGTTGAGGTAGAAATGTAGATGAAATTCTCAATTTCTGGAAGAAAAGAAAAGTTTGTAATTTATTTCTTCTGACATGAAATTATCTTTAGGCAAAACATTATGTCAGGATGTATCTGAAATAATTGATCTAGAACAGCCTTAATAGATAGAGAGTGGATTTCAGCTCTGATCTGCTTTCTCTGGGAGAGAAGTGCTTTTTGTAGTTATGTCTAACAGTTCTTCCACTCCTCAGTATTCAATAGATGCCGGGGTCATTGCATAGAAAGACAGAACTACATTGAAGATCTTCGAAATGGTCCCTTCAGAAAGTAAGTTGCATTTTTTGTGTGAGGTTTTTGGTTAGGGAGATCCGTTTTTATGTCATTTAAGTTGCACATGCCTATTCTTTTTGTGGCTTGTTTACTTGCTCAGGGAAACCTAAACAGATAGGAATGAGGAGAGGATGGGATTGTTATTTTTATGGGCCAAAATATATATATACTAGATTGGCTACTGACTTTGGAAACCAGTTAATATTGTGTGTAAAACCATTCTCTTTGAGGGATCGAGATTCCAGGGCTTCCAGATCAAGTGGTTTTGAAAACTCAAAGTATTTGATGGAACCAGTCCGCACTGCTAATAGGCTGTACACCGAGGACCTAGGAATAGCATGTGTCAGAGCCAAGGTTACCCAACACCGTCTTGGCATTTCCACACTCAGACCCAAGGTCTGCAGCAGTCAGTAAGGTATCTCTGCTTTCCCTGTTTCTAGAAGTGAAATAGAAGTCAATAGCATTAAAAATTAGTGCAAACACATTGTGATAATGGTTAGGAACTGACATTTTCTTGCTAATCATTGTTAACCAGAAGATAGTGTTTCTTCGTATTTTGCATTTCTGGCTGGAAAATCAAGTGTGGGATGGGAAATATATGACTTTTCAGAAGCAGTTGGGAAGGAGAATTAAAAAATTGTTATTGCTTCTAAACTCAGGTTAAGCCAACAATTTGATGTCACTACCAGAGAGATTCTTGCTTTCTTTGGCTATGGTAATAGTGGTATAGTTTTCAGCATAAAGAAGTTTGATTTAAAGAGTAAATATAACTTACAGGGAAAGTAGTAAAAATTCCAGTTCAGAAACTTGGAAGGGATTCAAACAGTTAAATCAGAAAAATATTTCCCCTTGGGAAATAGAAAAAAGTCTCAGTACAGTTAAAATAGCAAGGTTCTGTTCTTTGCCTGTTAATTTAGCAAGGTTTTGATAGAGCAGTCAGCATAGTGGTTGGCAGGCTGGACCTGGATATGCACAGCATTCCTGCCGTCACTCCCTGTGTGATCTGGGGTAAGATTTCTAAATTTCTCTTTTCTCATCAGTCAGATGGAAATTTTAATAATACCTACCTTGTAGAGATTGTTTTTGACTATCATGTGAAGTAAAATAATATGTTATCTCACCGTTCAAATAGATGTCATCATTTTGAGAAGATGTAAACTTTTTTTTTTTTTTTTTTAAATGCTGCTTATGTTGACAATGGCACTGAAAATTGGTATGGTCTTTTTGAAACAGTATTTTAAAGCCATAAAAAATGCTCCTACTTTGTAATTCCACATTGAGACTAAATATATATTTTAAAATATAGTAAAGTTATATTCATGTAATCATTCAGCACATTTCTCAAACCTCCCTACTACATAGCAGACACTTGACTAGGTGCTCTGGATACAGTCGTATATGTTCTGAGATGTTATAGTGAGAAAGCATGTAGTAACTTACATTTCTTTCTTATCTTTTTTCTTTTTTAGGGTGAGAGTCAGAGACAGACAGATAGGGACAGACAGGAAGGGAGAGAGATGAAAAGCATCAATCCCCCCCCAACCTAGATTGTCCCATATTTTGGCATCCAAATCTTTATAGTATTTTCTTACAATACTTTGTATATCTTTGGTGTCCGTTGTTACCTCTCCACTTCCATTTCTTGATTACCTTTTCAAAGAACCAGCTCTTGGGTCATTGATCCTCTGTATTTTTATTAGATTCTGTGTCATTTATTTCCGGTCTGATCTTCATCATTTCCTTCCTTTAACTTCCTTTGGGCTTTATTTGTTGTTCTTTTTTTAGTTCTTTTAGATGCAGGGTTGTTTATTTGAGCTTTTTCTTGCTTCTTAAGATATGCCTATAATGCTATGAACTTCCCTCTCAGGACTGCTTTTGCTGTTTCCCATAGATTTTGCATTGTTGTTGTATGTTCATTTTCATTTGTTTCAAGGAAATTTTTTATTTCTTCCTTGATCTTGTTGTTAACGCATTTGTTATTTAATAACATGCTATTTAGCCTCCAAATGTTTGAAAATTTTTCAGTTTTTTATTGTAGTTGATTTCTAGTTTTATGCCATTGTGATCAGAGAGGATGCTTGATACAATTTCAATCTTCTTAAATTTAAATTTTTATTTATTTATTTATTTTTTACAGAGACAGAGAGTGAGTCAGGGAGAGGGACAGACATGGACAGACAGACAGGAATGGAGAGAGATGAGAAGCATCAATCATTAGTTTTCATTGTGCGTTGCAACACCTTAGTTGCTCATTGATTGCCTTCTCAAACGTGCCTTGACTGCGGGCCTTCAGCAGACCGAGTAACCCCTCACTGGAGCCAGCAATCTTGGGTTCAAGCTGGTGGGCTTTTGCTTGAACCAGATGAGCCCGTGCTCAAGCTGGCGACCTCGGGATCTCAAACCTGGGTCCTCTGCATCCCAGTCTGGTGCTCCATCCACTGCGCCACCACCTGGTCAGGCAATCTTCTTAAATTTATTGAGGCTTATTTTGTGTCCTAACATGTGGTCTATCCTAGAGAATGTACCATGAGCACTTGAAAAGTAGCTTACATTTCTAACAGTGAAGAATAGCTATGCAAATTATGTCCATACTATGACATTTTATAAAGCTATGAAAGGTGATAACTCACGGTAAGTCAAAATAATTGGTTATGATTTAACAGTAAAAAGAAAAATGAAAAAGGCTAGGGGGAAAAGATAAAAAAAAGGATATATTGTAGTAACCAAGGAAAATAGATTAGGTAAGATTGAGAGGTATAGGAGTAGTGGTGGGTATATTTTCTTTTCTCAGATTTCAGATTTTTTTTGTATGATTATATTAGATTTACCAGTCTTGCTTCTGAACACATTTAAATTTAAATTTTCCAAATTTGTTGCACATACCATGGGTTTAATTTCTATATTTTATAATTAATTTATATGTGTATATATTTATAAAGTGATAGTAGCATTATTTATTCAGAAATAAGTAGCTTATTCTGCCGCACGTCAACCTGCCAGACCAGGAAAGAAAGTTACTGATGAGAACAGTGCAGGCATGTCCCTCTGTAGTGAAAGGTGGAAAGACTCCTGGGAATCTACTGTGTGCTGAGACATTATGGTACGTAATTTAACTGCATTGTCTAAATTTACCTCCAGAACACTGATGAAGAGGGAAGGTGTTATTAGGTCCATTTTATAAGGAACTAAGAAATGCAAAGATTAAGCAATATATCTGCTAAGGGCACACAGGGAGAAAACGGTAGAACCAGAGTATCTATGTCTTATTTTACAAATCTAATATATTTTATAAAACTACTAATAGTTTATTATTTTTTCTTTTAAGAAAATTTTCAAAGAATGAGGACGTTTACCAGTGAAGCCATAACCCTCCTCCGGGTCCCCCTGGAGAAGACTATTCACAAAGGAGGTACTCTTGGAATGTGCAGCCAAATGCCAGTCATGCAGTCCAGAACACAAGCTGGAGTCCTGGCAGTTACTGTGGACTGCCGTATCCAACCTACTACGAATGGACCCAGTGACACTTACCACCCTGGAAATCTGTCTGCAGACTGCAGAACTGAAGACAGCTGATATGACTTTTTATAAGATCAGGTCATATGAGGATTATAATCTGTTTGTTTCTCCCTAATGTTTAATGATCATGAAAAAATATATTGATACTTTTCTGAAAAATTTGCAGTATTTGCAATAGTAAAGAAAATGATCTGTTGTTCCAGTCTTAATTTTTTTTAAAAGATGTTATTTTGGAACTGATAAGGTAATGAGAACATTCCTTGTACATAATTTTTAAAAATTCTATCTTTCCTAGGAATTTCTTTTGACTGGGCTTGTCACATGATTATGTGTGTACAAAAATTTTTAGTCATGTTCTATTTTGCCATGCCGTATACTAATCCAATCATTAAGGGTCTTTTTGTTTTTTTACCTCTAACTTCAAGATTTCTATTAAAATCTACCTAAGAGACAATCTCTTTGGAACCTAATCATTATTTTCAATAGTTGCAGTATTTTTGTGATTAGACATTTATTTCTTTGGCATTCTATTCTGGGATTTGATCAACTTTCTCTCACTGAATTGTCTGCCATCAAACACAGGAGTGGATAAACTTTTAGGAATCGATTGGTAATTGGGAAAGAGACTAGTAAACCAGAATCCTGGTCGTTTACCTAACAGGGTAAATGTTATCAACTGTGTAAAACTACTCAGAAAACTTGAAAACTTTTATAAAGGTTGAGCCTTACCTGTGGTGGCACAGAGGACAAAGCATCAACCTGGAATGCTGAGGTCATGAGTATGAAACACCAGACTTGCCTGGTCAGAGTACATGTGGGAGTTGATGCTGCCTACTGCTACTCCTCCCCCCTTCTCTCTCTTTCTCTCCTCTCACTGTCCTCTCTGTCTATAAATGAATGAATATAATAAAAAATGGTTGCTTAAGGAACAGAATAGAAGATGACATCTAAAGTCTGGGTTTTCTGGGAAGACTTGCATGGCTCCTTGTGTTTTTGATTCTCTGCTGAAAATAACTTGCTGGGGTCATTCTCCACATCCCTCTCACAGTGGAGTAGTCCCTTCACCTTGACTCTTTCTGAGTTATCTCTTCTGCTCCTCTACTTCTAGAACACACATGGATCTCTTGGGAGACGTTAATTATTTTTAGTTGCAGTGGAAGCCAGAAATCTTAGCTACAGAAAATGTCACCACCATGACATCAAAAGTGTCTGAGCAACTTGGCTTCATCTTCTAAAGCTTCTTATTTTGAAAATTTGTATCAGAATGTCTTACACTACATGTAACAGTTGTTTTATCCATTCTCTTTTTTATATGAACATGTTGAACTTGACCTTAAGGAAATGCTGTAACTCAGCTACTCCCTGGGCTGTGTCTAATTAGCTCAGTCAAGTTGCTACTCTTCATCTAGGTCAGGAGTCAGGAAACTATGGCTCACGAGCCAGATGTGGCTCTTTTGATGACTGCATGTGGCTCGCAGACAAATCTTTAATAAAAAAATAATAATGTTAAAAATATAAAACATTCTCATGTATTACAATCCATTCATTTCCTACCGCTCATGTTCATGGTTGTGGGTGGCTGGAGCCAATCACAGCTGTCCTTATGGACAACACCATATTTTTATTGGATAATGCATAACGTACACGGATCGTTGTATGGCTGTCATGGAATTACATTTTAAAATATGTGGCGTTTATGGCTCTCTCAGCCAAAAAGTTTCCCAACCCCTGATCTAGGTGATGGCTCATAAAGTTTTTCTCTGCCTGCCACATTTAACAGAGATGCAAGTGTTGTTGCTAAAAGGCTGGCTCACTTGAAAAGAAATGGGAGCAAGAGAACTGGTGAGGCAAAAAAGAACAAGCAGGGACAGGTATTGGAATCTAGCTAGTCTATTAGTTGTAAGGAGTTCTTCAGTAAGCAGTTTCTAAGGAGGACATTGGCAGTAGAAGTGCTATCATATCAACACTGCAACCCTCAGAAAATCTTTCTTTACCCTATTGTCCCCTCTGTCTCGTTCCTCTTCTTTTTCATTTACCAGCATGGCCTGTTAAACACTAGGCTTCATTTTCTATCTTGTGTCTCCTTTATTCTTCAACACACTATACTTCTGTCTTCTATGCACAAAATACCATTGAATGTTTTCTACTAAAAGGACCAGCAACTTCCATTTTTAAAAGGTCTTTAGTGTTCTATTTCAGCTTTTTGAATGTATATTTATTAAAAGTAACTTAGTAGTTTAACATTCAAATAGTTCTACCAAGATTACCATGAAAAAGAATACTCTCCCACTTGACCAGGTGGCGGTGTAGTGGACAGAGCATCGAACTTGGAAGCTGAAGACCCAGCTTCAAAACCCCAAGGTTGCTGGCTTGAGCCCGGGCTCACCAGCTTGAGCTGAAGGGTCACTGGCTTGAGTGTAGAATCATAAATATAACCATGTGGTCACAGGCTTGAGCCCCAAGTTCGCTGGCTTGAGCTAGGGGTCACTGGCTCAGCTGGAGTCCCCCCAGTCAAGGCACCTATGAGAAAGCAATTGGTGAACCACTGAAGTGCTGCAACAACAAGCTAATGCTTCTCATCTCTGTCCCTTCTGGTATGTCTGTCCCTCTCTGTCCTCTCTCTGTCTCTCTTTGTCTCTGTCTTTGTCTCTCTCTTGCTTAAAAAAAAGAAATGTCTCCTGCCACCATCCCTGCCATACCTGATTATCACTCCCCAAAGGCAGTCACTAAGTATTTTTGCATTATCTTCTAGTATTTGCTTCCTTACTTAAATACTATGCTTATATTGCCACTTCCTGATTTTTCAATATGATATTATCTATTGACTTCTTACTGTGGAAGATTAGGATTTAGCCTTTTCTCATCATCTACGCACAATACATGCTTCTGTTACCTCAGTTTTGCAGTAATTAATTTCCACCTTTTGGTTAAATCCTGCTAATGGAAAGTTATTTACTAGGTAAATACCACTCACCTCTGAGCCATAGTATACCATGATTATTTCCTTTTTTATACCACTCACCCCCCATTCTTGCCTCATTTGTTTGCTTATCATTCATTCATCCTCCAAATCTCTTTACACCACTGTAACATTTCACTCTTTCTCTCTCTTTTGTTTTTAGGGAGGAGAGAGAACAGGAAGTGAGGGTGAGAAGCACCAATTCATAGTTGTTTTCACTTTAGCAGTGAATTTTTTGCCTCGCCTTGGCTGGGGTCGAGCCAGTGACCCTCTGCTCGAGCCAGAAACCTTGTGCTTTTCATGCCAGTGCCCTTTGGGATCAAGGTGGCAGACTTGATCTTTTGGACAATTCCCCTGCTGAAGCCAGTACCTCACACTGATGGAGCCTGCAACCTCGGGGTTTTAAACCTGTGACCTCAGATTTCAGGGTCAATGATTTATCCACTGTGTCACCACGGGTCAGACTGTAACATTTTTCTTAATGTGGATAAGATAAACACATTAGATTCTTTTTCATTTGAGAGCTTTTCTGCCCTGGCCTGTTGGCTCAGCAGTAGAGAGTTGGCCCAGTGTGTGGAAGTCTCAGGTTTGATTTCCTGTCAGGGCACACAGAAGCAACCATCTGCTTCTCCACCCATCCCCTTTCTCCCTCTCTCTCTTTCTTTCCCACAGGTTTAGTTTAACTGGTTTGAGCAAATTGCCCCCAGGTACTAAGAATGTCTTTATCGGCTCACCTCAGGTGATAAAAATAGCTCAGTTTCCAAGCAGCAGAGCAGTTGCCTCAGATGGGCAGAGCACCTGCTGGGTGGATCCCAGTCAGGGCACATGCGGGAGTCTGCCTCTCTGCCTCCCTTTCTTTCATTAAATAAATAAATAAATAAATAAATAAATAAATAAATAAATAAATAAATCTTTCCTTGAACCCTCCTGACCTGTTCCAGCTTGGGCTCTATATTAGTTTGTAGTGCTGCCATAACAAAATACCACAGACTGGGAGTTTTAAAGAATACTCTTCTTTTCTCACAGTTGTGGAGGCTAGAAGTCTGAGATCAAGGTGTTGGCAGGGTGGGTTTCCTCTGACACCTCTCTTCTTGTTTATAGATGGCCTTCTTCTCCTTTATCCCCACCTGGTCTTCCCTTTATGTCTGTGTCCAGATTTCCCCGTCTTATAAGGACTCTAGTCATATTACATTAGTGCCCACCCTATAACCTCATTTAAACTTCCTCTTTAAAGACCCTATCTCCACATACAGTCACATTCTGAGGTCCTGGGGGTTAGTGTGATTACGGCATGAATTTTAGGAAGGCACCACTTAGCTCATGATGTGCACCTCTCTATACCTGGGGTATAGCTCTAGCCCTGGAATTTCTTCTCACCTTCACCATGGTCATTTATTATGCCCTCCTCTGTGTCCTGGACCCCATGGCTGTTGCTTTCCTGGCTTATTTCTTGTTTGCTGGAGTATATCCTCCTGTAGCTTCCCAAGCAGAATTAATGGGCTGTAAGCTTTTTGAGACTTCTGCATGTCTGAAATGGGTTTATTATTCTTTCACTGCATTGATAATTTGATAGGCTATAAAAGTATAAGTAGACACTTTTATTATTCTTTGCTACAATCATTGCTTTTGAAACCCTGTGCTCTTCTGATCTCAGAGCTTTTATCTGTGACATGCATTTTTTCTGTCTGAACGCTTTAGGATCTTTATCTCAGATGTCATGATATGCCTTAGTGTTGATATTTTGTTATTTGTAATACTAGATTCTTAGCCCTTTCAGTCTGCCACCTTATGTGCATCTGAGAAAATTTTTTGCTTCATCCTATTTATTTTTCAGGAACTTCTATTAGTTGAATATTGGATTTTCTGAAATGTATCTCTATGTTAATATTACATGTTTTCCATATTTTCCAATTTTAACCTTTCTGCCTTTTTAAAAAACCAAGAGAATTTCTTCAGCCTTATTTTCTACCTTTCTATTGACTATTTAGATTTTTTGCTATATATATATATATATATCATTCAATGTCATGTTGAATATATATATATATTCAAATGTCATGTTTTCAGGTACTTTATTATTTTAAATATTAAATAATTTTATTAATTTGGCAAGAAAAATTTTTTCAAGTAATTATTACTACTAACTGTAACAAGTACTCATCAATACCCCTATTTCCTATCCTAGTCCTCATCCCTGTTTTTACATATCTAAAAAGTTCTTTGAAGTTCAACTGACTAATTTTTTTTATTGAGGAAAGATATACAAGGCCAATGATGTACATACTATAGGAAGACATACTTGTAAATTGATTCTCTTTCTTTATTGAATGTACTGTCTGTCCTCTCTCTAAAGTTATCAATTATTTTTAGGTTTCTTCCATTCCCTGCATCAGCTCTTTCCCCTTTTATGTCTTGTTTGTTGATGCCTGTCTCTCATGCGGGAGATGTCATTGAAATATCTGGTAACCTCTGCTCATCATTCTGTACTTAGGACTGAGCCACTCAAAGCTGATGGGAGCCCTGTTTGTGTCATGGTAGATTTGTAATAAAGTGGGCGGCTTGCTTGTTGTTTACTGTCTCCTTGCTGTACACATTTAGATTTCATTTTTCTTTAGTCTGTTACCATATTTGATAAATTCTTCTTTTTTTTTTTTTTTTTTTTTACAGTGAGGGAGAGCAGAGAGAGGGATAGAGAGGGACAGACAGAAAGGAATGGAGAGAGATGAGAAACATAAATCATCAGTTATTCATTGTGACACCATAGTTGTTCATTGATTGATTTCTCATATGTGCCTTGACCGTGGGCCTTCAGCAGACTGAGTAACCCCTTGTTCGATTCAGTGACCTTGGATCCAAGCTGATGAGCTTTGCTCAAACCAGATGAGCCCGCGCACAAGCTGGTGACCTCAGGGTCTTGAACCTGGGTCCTCTGCATCCCAGTCTGTCGCTCTATCCACTGCACCACCGCCTGGTCAGGTGTGAGTTTTTAATCTGTAAAAATTCCTTATAAATCCTGGCCGAATAGTTCAGTTGGTTTGAGCGTCATCCTAAAGCGCATATGTTGCCAATTGAATCCTTGCTCAGGGCATATACAGGAACAGCTGAGGAACACCTTGCCATTCCTGTCTGTTGCTCTTTTCCTGCTTCTCTCTAAAAAGAAAGAAGAAATTCCATTACCATCAATTTTTTTTCCTTCGGTGACAGAGAGAGTGTCAGAGAGAGGGACTAAGAGGGACAGAGAGACAGGAAGGGAGAGAGGTGAGAAACATCAATTCTTTGGTGCGGCTCCTTAGTTCACTGATTGCTTTCTTATATGTGCCTTGACCGGGGGGCTACAGCAGACTGAGTGACCCTTTGCTCAAGCCAGCGACCTTGGGCTCAAGCTGGTGAGCCTTGCTCAAACCACATGAGCCCGGGCTCAATCTGACGACCTCGTGTTCTCAAACCTGGGTCTTCCACATCCCAGTCCGATGCTGTATATACACTGCGCCACCGCCTGGTCAGGCGTTAAGCTTGATTTTTATGCATCATTTCCTGGGTGTGTAACCATTGAATACCCTGAGTCATAATTTGGTCCTACAGTCTCAACCACACACATTCCTATTGTTGAGGCAGACCCCATCTAGGATCTTGTTGAACCACTTTTCTCATATACTTCCAATAACTGCCCTGTAATTAAATCCTAGAAACAAGCTTGTTCATGTTATTCTCCTCTTGGAAATCTTGAATGGGTCTGGGCTTTCCGAATCCACTTACAACTCCTTGTCCAGGCCATCTGTGATCTGATTTCCAACAGCTTTTTCTTTTATATTTATTGTTTACTCAAAATGTCTTTTAATTTTAAAATATCCAGCATTCACTCTCAACTCAAAATTCAGATGCATTTTAATCTCCCTGCCTACAGTGCACACAGTGCTCACAGTGGGTCAGGGAGAGGGCCACTGTGGGAGGGACATAGACACAGGAAGTTGGGAGGAAGTGTAGGCTGACAGGAGACTCAGACCCAAGCCATTGTAGTGAGCCCCTCGAGGTGTCTGGGGGTACAGGCATTGCCTAGGATTGTCTTGGTCCCTGCTTGGACCCCTGGCGAGCCCTAGGGTTCATGTTCATTCCTGACGCACCATTCCGTGAGATTCCAGGTGGGGCTCTGTGTCAAGGTGAGGCCACAAGGGCCCTCGGCCCAGAAAAGGGAAACACAGTCTGCCTTGGGATCGGAGGGGCATCAGGTAGGTTAATGGGTTGAGCAGATTCCTTCAGTACAGGACTCCAGAACCCCAACTGTTCGGATAGGGTGGTCACAGTCCGTTTGTCTGTCTTCTGGAGGCTTTTGAGCCAAAAGGTGACTACCATATCAGCTGGTAAATAATGTACCTGCCTGCATTTTCACTGAGCTGAATGATCTTCACCACCTATGTCAGGGTGAGAGTAGGGCTGGGCAGAGCCCCCAGGGACCCAGAGGAAATCTGGGGGCAGCCGTGACTCTCCAGCTGATTTTTCCTGGGTTGTGTAACTGTTGAGTACCCTGAGTCATTATTTGGTCCTACAATGTCGACCACACACACTCCTACTGTGGAGGCGAAACCCATCCAGGATTCTGTCGAACCACCTTTGTCATATACTTCTAGTAATGCCCCAGAATTATGTCCTAGTAACGAGCTTTCATGTTATTTCCCTTTTGGAAATCTTGAATGGCTAAGGGCCTTAAGAATCCACCTCTAACAAATCATCGAGGCTTCAGTGAATGCTTTCAAGCTGATTTCTTAAAAGTGTTACACTCGCCGGGTAAAACAGACACTGGAGACGTTTGGAGAGTTTCAGACAAAGTTTTATGGCCAAGAGAAAAAGAGAACAAAACAAAGAAAAATAAACCTGCGCAGGGGTGGACTCAAGTGGTAGTCACAAGAGCCACACCGAGCGCCTACAATCTAGGGGTTTTTATAGCGTAGCAAGCAAGCAGTTCATACAGAAGCGAATTTGGCGTTTAGCAATTGGCTCCTCCAAATCAAATTTTTAGTCATGTGCCTTAGTAACCAGTC
Source organism: Saccopteryx leptura (assembly GCF_036850995.1). NCBI lineage: Eukaryota > Metazoa > Chordata > Mammalia > Chiroptera > Emballonuridae > Saccopteryx > Saccopteryx leptura. The sequence continues at coordinate 243,209,216 of NC_089505.1, forward strand.
ATACAGTTGAAAGCCCCCAGCTGGAAATGTCCCTATCTATCCCTTAGGATGTGGTCACATTAACTATCTTAGGAGTTTTTACGACTTCCGTATCTCAAGGACTCATCAGCTCCTAGTCATCCTGGGAGTCTATCGACTTCCCTATCTCTAGGACTCATCTGTCTTATTCATCCTGGGAGTCTGGTCTCATCTATTCCGGGAATGTGCTGTACTTACTGGACCAGTTCTTTTTAAGTTATTTTCCCAAGCCTATTAATGTATTTTATAGTTTTTATTCGAATGTCACAAAAAGCCTCTGCTATATTCCACTACATTCTTCATTCTGCCAGCTATTTCCTGAGTTCATTGTGTTGTGCGCATTTATGCTGCTGTGTCTTCACCTTTCAGGTTGCTTGCTTGGCTGAAATGGCTCCCTGTGCTGTCTCTGATCAAATCATGCTCGCTTTTGAAGCCCCACCTTTCCAGGAAAGATTACTCCCCAGCAATGCTTCCCCACAGGTTTCTTTCTTTTTCTAAATGTACCTGTGTCACTGCTTAGCATTTATCTCATTTATCTCCTGTTACATGAAAGAGGTTCTTAGTGTGGTCTCAGATTCCTTCAACACCCTCCTCCTCCCTGAAGGTGTCTTCTACCACCTGATGACACTCTTTTTTTTTGCCTTAGCAGCAAAGCATACAGCACTCCCTGAGCTGACTAGAGCCTAGGTTAAACTGGACTTGCATTGCTTTGAAATCCCACATCAAACCCTCTTTTCTCAGTCACACCTTCACTTCAGAGGTAAATGTCACACTACAGGCCACAGAATCTGGCTCTCTGAGCTGCTGCTGAAGAGGGAGATGATCAGTAGTGTGGAGGAGTCAGTTCCCAGAGTGGAGGAGTAGGAGTGTGTGTAGTCGACTTTGTTAATGGATCCCAATAATAGGAGGAGCCTGGAAGGCTAATTTTCACCCTTCCCCCTTCTGTGGACCACTCAGGATGGTTTTCCTTTCCAGGGTGAGTCCACCTGCTGAGTAAACACACGCCATTCAAGCTATGTGTCTTGGCTTTGGCTCAGTGTGAAGTCTGCCGTGAGATAACCCAATTATGCCATAATGCTTTGCATCTTTTCTTACTTTTCTTCTCTTTTTTCCTCACCCTAACCACCCAAATAAAAACCCGGCAATTTATTGCTTCAGGCTCTGCCCTCTAGATTATTTCTTAATAAATATGGCAGTCATAGTTTTATTCATTTGACCATGCATAAGAGAGCGGAAAGTATTAGAGCTCTCCCACTGATTAGACATTGAGATCCTACTAATATTTATACCAGGGGTGAAGAACCTATGGCTCACAAGCCAGATGTGGCTCTTTTGATGGCTGCATCTGGCTCGCAGACAAATCTTTAATAAAAAAATAATGTTAAAAATATAAAACATTCTCATGTATTACAATCCATTAATTTCCTACCACTTATGTTCATGGTTGCAGGTGGCTGGAGCCAATCACAGCTGTCCTCAGGGGCAAGGCCAAATTTTTATTGGATAATGTGTAACGTACATGGGTCGTTGTATTGGCTCTCATGGAATTACATTCTAAAATGTGTGGTGTTCATGGCTCTCCCAGCCAAAAATGTTCTCGACCACTGCTTTATATACCTCTTCAAATACAGACATATCAGTTACATCCAAAGTAACAGTTTTTTAAGAAGTACAAGTTATTTTCAAATGGCATGGGAATAGTTTTTGGAACCTGAATGTCTTTCATGACTCGTTTGTTCAGCTAACACTTCCAAGAAAGTCTATGTATGGCCAAGGAAAACAAGGTTGATATTCTTATGAAAGTTCTCAGTTAACACTTCAGATCAGTTTTTAAATTAATTTTATGATGCATAATCTCTGTTCCTCTGCATTTGTAGGTAAAAAAATCATTTTTACTTCTGAGATAACTTTTTGAAAAATTATAAAATTTATCCTCTTTTGTGTGTATGTGTGTCAGATACAGAGACAGAAAGAGGGACAATAGGGACAGACAGACATGTAGGGAGAGATGAGAAGCATCAATTCTTCGTTGTGGCTCTTTGTTGCAGCTCTTTAGTTGTTCATCAATTGCTTTCTCATATGTGCCTTGACTGGGGGGGCTACAACAGAGCAAGTGACCCCTTGCTCAAGCCAGAGATCTTGGGCTTACGTCAGCAATTTTGGGCTTCAAGCCAGCAAACTTTGGGTTCAAGCCAGCGACCATGGGGTCATGTCTACGATCCCACGCTCAAGCCAGCAACCCTGTGCTTACTTGTTGAGCCCAAGTTCAAGCCGGATGACCTGTGCTCAAGCCACCAACCTCAGGGTTTAGAACCTGGTTCCTCTGCGTCCCAGTCCAATGCTCTTATCCACTGCACCACTGCATAGTCAGGCAAATTCATCCTCTTTTAGTGTATAGTTCTGTGAGTTTTGTCAATCGCATTCAGGTTTGTAGTACAGTTACCAGTTTCATCACTCCGTCATGTCACTTTGTAACCAACTGCTCCCACCAACCTCAGACCCTTGCAACAACTGATCTACTTTCACTCCCAATGTGTTTACCTTTCCTAGAATGTCATGTAAATGGAACAAGACAGTACGTATAGTCGTTTGAACGTGACAGTTTGTTTAGCATAATTACAATAATTTAAGATTCATGTCACTGAGTGGATCAGTGTTAGAGTTAGATCCACTGGGTTAGAATTAATGCTGAGTTAGAATTCTTCTATGGTTATATCACTATTTGTTTATCCATTTACTAGTTGAAGGATTGGATTATTTTCACTTACTGACTTTGACTGTTTTTTAAAGATTTTGTTTATTGATTTTACAGGTGTGGGGGGAGAAGGAGAAGCATCAACCCATAGTTGCTTCACCCTTTTTGTTTATTGATTGCTTGTCATATGTGCCTTGACCAGGCAAGCCCAGGGTTTTGAACAAGCGACATCAGCATTCCAGGTCAATGCTACATCCACTGTACCACCACAGGTCAGGCAGCGGTTACTGACTTTTACAAAGATGCTATTATCCTCCCCCCAAGTATTCCCCTTTCCCACTCCAGACCTATTACCCAAGTAACCACTGATCTGCTTTGTTTCTCTATAGAATAGATTTATAGTGAACCACACAACATGCACTATTTTTATGTCTGGCCTTTTCTAATCAGCATATTACATATTTTGAAATTCTTCTCCATTATTGTATTTAGCAACAGTTGATCCTTTTTATTGTCAAGTTGAAGTGCATTGTATGGACCTACAATTAACTTATACATTTATTTTTCCTTTGCGTTTTATGTATTAAATTTTAGAACAAGAGAAACAGTGTTGTTATACTTATTTATGCATTCATTGGTCAACTCTTGTATGTGCCCTCACTTAGCTTTGAATCGAAAAGCTGTGCAGGTTGGGATGATCAACTGAGCTACTGGGCCAGGACTTGTTTATCCATTTATTTGATGAATATTTGGGCTGCTTCCAGCTTTGGCACTTATGAACAAGCTGCTATGAACTGAGAGAATGTTTTTAATGTCTGTTTTAAATCCAGTTTATTGAATAGATTATATTTAATAGATATATAATTTAGTCTGTAAAATGTACTTTTAAAATTAATAATTTGGCCCTGGCTGGTTTCTCAGTGGATAGAGCATCAGCCTGGTGTATGGAGTTCCTAGGTTTAATTCCCTGTCAGGGCACACAGGAGAAGTGACCATCTGCTTCTTCCTTCCCTCCCTCTGCCCCTTCTCCCCTTTTTCTCTCCCTCATCACCTCCCACAGCCAGTAGCTCGAGTACTTGAGCATATCCCTGGGCATTGAGGATAGCTCTGTTGGAGCACATCAGCCTCAGGTACTAATCAGTACTCGAGTATCCCCCTGGATGTGGTTGGCCAGGTGAATCGCCGTCACGGAGCATGCAGGAATCTACCTCACTATCTCCCATCTTCTCACCTAAAAACAACCACAAATAAATAATAAAGTACATGATTTGATATTTTTCCACAAATTCATACTCCCCAATAACAAAATAAGAAGATACAGAATATTGGTTTCAATGAAGAGATTGCTATGGGATCCTTTCCTGTCACTGTCTCCCACTCCCCCTTTCCTAACAAGTACTGATTTGCTTTTATTCATTGTAAAATAAATTAGTAATTTTGAGAGTTTTGTAAAGTTGGGATCGTACAGTAACATGATTTTAAAGTCTTGCTTTTTTTAAAAGTCATCATATGGGTGTATAGTAGTATCCCATTGGTTTTAGGAATTTGCATTTTCCTGAGGCTAATGGTGATCAGCATAATTTTTTGTATGTGAGACAGAGACAGAGAAAGATAAAGAGAAGGACAGATAGGGACAGAGAGACAGGAAGGGAGAGAGATGACAAGTATCAGTTCTTCTTTGTGGCTCTTTCTTTTTCATTGATTGCTTTCTCATATGTACCTTGGCTGGGGGTACAGCAGTGCAAGTGACCCCTTTCTCAAGCCAGTGACCCTGTGCTCAGGCCGGATGAGACTGTGCTCAAGCTGGTGACCTTGGGGTTTTGAACCTGGATCTTCTGCTTCCCAGTCCTACACTCTATCCTCTGCACTACAGCCTGGTCAGGCATGATTGGCATCTTTTCATGTGTTTATTGCCCTTTCATATATCTTTCGTTGAAGTGTCTGTTCAAATGTCACCCAATCATTTTTTTGAAATTTGTTTATATGTATATTTTATTGACTGATTTTAGACTGAGAGAGAGAAAGAGAAACATTCAGTTTGTTTTCTACTTATTTGTGTGTTCATTTGCTTCCTGTATGTGCCTTGACCAGGATGCCATATGCAACCTTGGCAGTTCCAGAGGATGCTCTGTTTGAGGAAACCAGCTAGGGCTTGACACATTCTGAATTAGGTTGTTTCTCTTCCTTTATTTATTTATTTATTTATTTTTTTGCGGTCTAGGAGTTCTTTATATAATCTACATGCCAAACTTTTGCCAGAATAGTTTTTCCAATTAAATGTATTCATACCGTGTTCTAGTCACATGTTTCTCTTTGCAAGTCCTTAAATAGGCTAAGGCCTTATGTGTCTTTAGTCTCTTTAAATTCCCTTTGTTGCCTGGAATGCTGTATTTAATTGAATAATACAGGCTTAAATTTAGGGGATTACTCCTCTCCTGGAGCTGACACACTCAGGATGACAAACCAAATTTCTGAGCCTGGCAGACTAAGAGGATGATTCTATTAATGTAGTCAGGAGTCTCTTCTTACCCAGAGCAAATCTCGAGTGTGGTTCCCTCTAGTGGATCCTTTTATAAAGACCCAACTGAGAGCAGGGCCACTGAGTCCCGCCTACCTGCCAAAAGAACTTGAATTTCAACCTAGAGACATGTGTAGAAGTCATCCTGGCCAATATTTGCGCAGGCAAGAAGTGGGGACTTCCCTCCGAATCCCAACAAAGGTAAGGGGCAAGGCTAACACTTGCACCCAGACCTCAGCTTCCGATCCACAAATCCTTTCAGCTCGCTCATGGAAGTGTCTGAGGGAACCTAGGCTCTCCTTTGCGTCTGCTGACGGGCCTCAAACTAAGGATCAGGTATCTGCGGAAGACGGGCTGTTGGACTGAGGACCGGAACCTTCCCTCGCGGGTACCCGGAGAGTAGGTGCGCACTGCGGGACAGGGCGCCGCTACGACCGAGCTCCGGAAGTTGAAGTCTTTGTTTCCGAGGGGAAGGTCTTTCGGGTCGGCAAGGGTGAGAGGCGGTGACTCCTACCAGCGCTAGAGCAGCCGAGCCAGGCGGGAAGGAGGAGTGCTGGAGGTGGGTGAGCGGAGGAGCAACATAGTGCTCCTGTAACCGGGGTGTCAGGGACGACGCCTGGCGTTCCCTCCGCTCTTGTTTATCCAGCGCCTCCGGAGGCCGGGCCCTGGGAGGGCAGCACGGAAGCCTCCCCTAGGACTGTACGCTCATGTCACGTTGTGATGGGCTAAGGAGCCCGTGTAATAGGGACCGCCCCCAGGGCCCTGGGCGCTCTGGAAAATGGACTCATAGCAGCCAGTTGGAGGGAGGCAAGAATCGACTCAGGACAACTGCCTGCCCGAGAGGGCAGAGTGTGGGAGAAAGTTCGGTGACTGAAGCTGAGAAGCCCATGGCGGCCAAGGCCGGAGGAGCCGGGTCAGGCAGAGGTGTGCTTGGCAGCAGAAGAGGAGGAAGGCCCAGGCATCGGAATCTGGAACGCCTTAACGTAGAGTGGGGGCTCATAACAAGAGCGGCCCACGGGCAAGAGTTGGTTTACATTTTGAAAGATTCACTTTGCCGGGTAGAGGTTGGATGATCGGAGGGCAGGTATTGTGAGGCGACCACTCCTAGGAGGCCACAGCTGTAGATGAGAGACGGTGGTCTAGGTGGGTGCCAGTGGGTATAGGGGAGAAGTGGACTGGATAAAATGGTATTTAAGAGGCAAAATTGACAAGACTGTATGGATTTAATGAAATGATTCTAAGTTTCTGGCCTAAGAGTGAATTATATAAAACTTCTTTATGCCAGACACTTTTGATGTGTTCTAAGGGTCCCTTTCCCCCAATGTGAAAACTAAAAGCAGAAAAGGTTTTTTTCTTCCACGATTATATATACTCAATATATTATGTGTGGTCTCTGAAGAAAACTCGGAACATAATCGCAAACATTTTCTGTAGAGGACAGTAAAAGATTGACTATAATCCTACCCAAGATGACCATATTTTGGGTGTTTCCTTCACGTTTTTCTTTTTTGCCTGTATCTTTTGAGTATATATTTTGAGTATATTCATTACATTTAGTATCTTTTTTCTTGATTGGATACTATTATGACAATAAGATTGAACTCGTATATGCCAGTACATTATTTATAGATTTTTTTTTTTCCAGGTCGTAACATAAAACGTCAGATGCTTTTCCACCAAGTGTGGTTATAACTTGTTTGTATACTGTATTTTCACTGTTTTTTTTTGCTGTTGTTGTTGACTGTGTATCTTCTTTGAAAACCACACAATTTATGCCACATTTTATGTTTTCTTTTCCAATCAGATATTTTACACTTGATCTTAATCAAATGGCCAAGAAGCGATCAATCATATTTTAATTTAATGTTATTTCTTGCTGTTTTGACACATCTTTAATTACTTTAATAGACTACAGTTTTTTTTCTTCAAGACTTTATTAATACTTTTTTAGAAAAGAGAAAGAGGTAGGGAGAAAGAAAGGGGATGAGCAGAAAGCATCAATTCCTGTTTGTGCCTGGACCAGGCAAGCCCAGGCTTTTGAATTGGCAACCTCTGTGTTCTAGGTTGATGCTTTATCCACTGTGCCACCACAGGTCAAGCATTTAATAGACTACAGTTTTCAATGGTTCTTTAGGCACAAACTGTCCCGTTATTAGATAATAGTTTTTCAATATTTTTCTGTTAGAATAAGGATATCTTATTACATAAATTCTCAATTTCTAATTGGTTACTGAGAATGAGTTCTAGAAAGGGAACTATTGAAATAGATTGATTATATGAACCTATCAAATTGCTTCACTCAAACTTATTAAGACTTTGAAATTTTTTTAGAATTCAAATTTTTCTGTGCTTTGTTTTTCCATCCAAGGTTATAGTTATGTCTCTCTCATTATTTGAGTTGTGTCTTATGCTTCTTTTAAGTCTAATATTATTGATTCTTTAATAGTCTGCCCTCTGTGCTAAAATCCATGTGTGAAATACTGATCGTTGGGTCGTGCCATACCTTTTGTATAAAGTAATTTTCTTCCTTTATATGTGTGTGGAGGTTATGCTAAAATACAAGTAATATGATGAGCTCAAAAGTTAAAAAGGCTGAGTGGAAGTGCGGTTTTGTTAATACCGTAGGTAAACTGTGGTCTAAGAATTTCTGGTGTTCTCCCTGTTGTGCACAGGGAAGCTGCTCCTCAGAGGTGTATCTGAGCTCGCCTCATCTGTCCAACCAAGGATCAGGCAGCAACCTTGATCCTTTGCCAAGGAGAGGAAGCTACAGAAAGCTCAGCAGTGTTAGAAAGACAATATCTCATGAAGCTGCCAGATGTGCTTTGAGGATAAATTTTTCTAGGTAACATTTGTGTCGTGCCAGTATTGAAGTTTTTTCCATTTATTTGTTAACAGGGATGTTTTGTTATAAACCGTAATGTTAACTTAACCAAGAGAAGTGTTTCAGTTTTTGGTTGTGTGCCTTAGAATCCTGCATACCTATGAAATGCAGTCAACACATCGGCTGGACCTCTTTCCAGGGTGCAGGGTGACTGTTCTGTTATTTAAAGACGTGAAAAATCCTGGAGATTCGAGGTGAAAGGTCATGGAAGGTTCATTAATAAACCACTGAACCAAGCAGCCAGCGCTTGTTTAACAGTTTTGAAGCTTTAAAATTCTATGATTTTCTGAAACCCACATGTTGCGATCTGTTTTGAAAGTATAGTTTATAGGAATTGTGATGAGGTAAAACACCCTGACTGTAGAATTACCATCGAATGGGGTGTGCATCTGCAGAGTACCCCAGATTCTATGTGTAATTAATTCTCTTTGTTCTCTTCAGATCATCGATCCATTTCAGATACTTGTGGCAACAAACAAAGCAGTTCATCTGTACAGACTAGGAAAAATGAAGACGAGAACTCTCCCTACTGAAATTATTTTCAACCTGTCCCGAAATAACAATGTAATTAATATGGATTTTACTCATTTTGCTTTTCTTGACCTTGTCATAATAAGGTGTGAGTTCTTTAGCATTGACTTGGTGGCTAAATTCCCATAAGCCTATTTTTAATAACAAAACAGAATAATAGTGAAGAGAGGTTGCCAGAGAGTTGAAGTTTAGCTTTACAAAGATGTAAAAGCTATGCCACTCAGTGATGATACTGTTAGCAGAAGAATATACGAAATGAGTGAGAATATTGAAAAACAACTTATTGAAAAGCTGAAAACAAGAAAATTCTCCTTGTAAATCGATGAATGAACTTTGAGAGACAGTGAGGCAGTATTGATAACTTACGTAAGATATATTGATAAAGGACATTTTGAAGAAATGTTGTTCTGTAAAAGATTAGAAAGCACCACTACCTCCAAAGATATATATAATAAGCTAAAAAACTACTTAGATGTCAATGATATACTAATGAAAAATATAACATCTTGTGCTGCAGATGGTGCTCCCAATATGATGGGCAAGAAAAATAGCTGCTTAAAATTGATGAAAGATGTGAATCCAGAAATGATTTTTGTGCATTGTGTTATTCATAGGGAAAACTTGGTAGCTAAAAACATCTCGCCTGTTCTGAATGAAGTATTACATACAGTAATAAAGTGTGTTAATGCTATTAAAGCTAGTGCCAAATGTGAGCGTCTTTTCAAGCTATTTTGTGAAGAACAAAATGAAGACCATGTGAGACTTTTACTTCATACTGAAGTAAGATGGCTATCTAAAGGAAACTGTTTGAAAAGATTTATGGAACTGTTTGATACTCTTAGTGATTTTTTAAGCGACAAACCTGAAATGAAGTATCTGTTAACAATAGATGGTAAAGCATTTGTGAGTTATTTAGCCGATATCTTTGAAAAACTAAATATTATATTAAATAAGCAACTTCAAGGAACAAATAAAACTCTTGTCGATGCAAAAGCAAAGATATTTGGTTTCATTACCAATATTGAGTTATGTCAGAAACATATTAACAACAAAAACTTTAAATGAGTTTCATTGGCTCCAAAAATGTGAAGTAACTGATACCGCTTTACTTGTTATTGTCAATCATTTGAATATTCTATTGGCTGATTTAAAAGAAAGATTTTCTGATTTAAAACAAATTGATTTCCCAACATGGATGATGCAGCCAATGTTAGTGGATTTGTCTGATATATCAAATATGCAGTATCAAGAAGAACTCGCAGAATTGCAAAATGATGAGTCAGTTAAAGCTTTATTTAATATCAAAGGAGTGATGGCATGGCTTTGTGAGGAAACAAATCAAATACCCAAATTCAACCAAATGTGCAAGAAAACTATTGCTACCGTTTCCATCTTCATTTTTAGCTGAATGTGGATTTAGTACTGTAAATGATTTACTGGTAAAATAAAGAAATCGGCTGGATATAACACAACGTGGAGACTTGAGACTAAAGCTAACCAAATTGGAACCTAATATAAAATTTCTGTGCAGCAAGCATCAAGTGCAAGGATCACACTAAATTAAAATAATAAATTAATATAGAAAAATGTGCATTAAAATTATTTGGAATTTAAATTTCTGTTTTACATTATATGTTTTGAAATTTTACTTACTGTGTTTTGTTAACAATTTCATAGTGATTTCTTCCTAGAACCTATCATTTATGATTATTAAGTGAACAAATCAATTTTTTAATGTTAAAAATTATGTATGTTCCATGGGAGGGACATAAAAATTTTAGAAAGGTTAAGGTGGGGCATGGCACAAAAAAGATTGGAAAACACTGCTCCAGAGTGTGAGCAGAGGCAGAGAAGTGTGAAATGGTGATGGGATCTCCAAATAGTCCTGACTGGCTGGGACTCGGGAGTACGTGGCTGAGGGTGCTCTGTGGCCAGAGGCAGGGGTTGTTTGTGTGCCATGCTGGAAGTCTGAGCTTGATTCCATAGGAATGAGGTGCCCCTTACAGCAGAGTGCTCTAGAGGTGAACTGGTGGATGTTAGGAAGGAATCGTAAGATATAAATGGTAGGCAGAGACCCTTGGGGTATGAAAATAAGAACCCCAGCAGGGAAGACAGCAAATGGGAAGGTGCTTCTAAAATAAAACTACTGATTTTTGTCTTTTGTTTCCCTAGATTTCATGAGCTTTGAAAACATTTGGTATGTCAGCAAATGACACCTCAATTCTGATTGTATACATTGGAGATGGAAAAAAAGAAATAGATCAAGTAGACCGAATATCTCAAGTAGAGGGTCATCCAGTTTCTCTGACAAGTCTTCTGGAAATAAGTAATATTACAGGTGCAAAAAGGTTAGTAAGGCCACATTTGTAGAGTGTGATAGATGAGGTCTAGTAGTAATGCTGATGCTGTTGCTCACCAATGCTGCTATTTTTTTTAACTTTTAGGAAAGATTAATGTAATAAAAATTATTTCATAAATAATATCACATACACAAAATTGGATGATGCAGGCTTATGTGGAGGGGATTGGGATAAATGTTGATGGACAGACATTTTGGGTATTGTCTTGTAGAATTATTTGTACACCTGAAACCTGTATGATTTTGTTATCCACTGTCACCTCAGTAAACATAAAAAAGGAAAAAACTTATTTGATAAAAAGCATTCTCTAATTAAGAATGAACTGAGAATTAAATATCAAGCTTACAGAGTACATGTACAGATTTGATTTCTTTGTTTAGAGAGTTACCACCATAATTGCAATTTAAAGGGCACTTTTGGCCTAGTGACCAATTGCCATCTACTGTGCATTATTTTCATCACATTAGTAATTTCATGCAATGATCCCAATAATTGAATGATATTAAATTTCACTTACAGCCTGACCTGTGGTGGCGCAGTGGATAAAGCGTCGACCTGGAAATGCTGAGGTCGCCGGTTCGAAACCCTGGGCTTGCGTGGTCAAGGCACATATGGGAGTTGATGCTTCCAGCTCCTCCCCCCTGTCTCTCTCTCTCTCTCTCTCTCTCTCTCTCTCTGACTCCCTCTCTCTCCTCTCTAAAATGAATAAATAAAAAAAAAAATTTTAAATTTCACTTACGTATGTCTGTATAATAAAACTTAATAGTGCATGGATAATTAGCATATTTTATCTTATTTTTATAGATAAACTGTCTTCACAAGAAGAAAATATTGGGACGTTATTGGATGGTGTCATTTGTAGAATGTCAACTAAAGATGTTTTGTGAAATGACAAATCTAAAATTTTGTAGCATTTATAAAAAACTGATTTTTTTCTGATTATACAGTGTATATATATTCATCATAGAAAAATTTACAACACAAAATGCCATAAAAAATGGAAAAAACCTACAAATCCTACCTGTTCATAGTTTTTTTTTTTGTTTGTTTGTTTTTTGTTTGTTTGTTTGTTTTTTTCAGACACAGATCAGAGAGAGGGATAGACAGGGACAGACAGATAGGAATGGAGAGATGAGAAGCATCAATCATTAGTTTTTCATTGAGCATTGCAACATCTTAGTTGTTCACTGATTGCTTTCTCATATGTGCCTTTACTGCAGGTCTTCAGCAGACCAAGAAACCCCTTACTCGAGCCAGCGACCTTGGGTCCAAGCTGGTGAGCTTTTGCTCAAACCAGATGAGCCCGCGCTCAAGCTGGGGACTTCGGGGTCTCGAACCTGGTTCCTTGGCATCCCAGTCAAATGCTCTATCCACTGCACCACCGCCTGCTCAGGCTGTTCATAGTTTTAAACATAATCAATATTATTTGTTATTTTACTTCTAGTATATTTATGTTAACTTGTATTTTGCTTTTATATAATTGGAATAGTAATTACAAACATTTACTAGATGTCTAGACGGTGCTAGGTTTTGCCTTAGTGATGTTCCATGCACCAGCTCATATCCCTGCCCTTAGTTCAGATACTCCAGCATCCCTCTTCCAAAGCCTCCTGGTTCTGTTTTACATGCAAGAACTAATTTCATCTCACAACACATTAGGGAATAGATACTGTTAATACCTGAATTTTGCACACAGCCACTAAAATAACAGTAACTTGCTCAAGGTCTTACTGCTAGTGTCAAATCCTGTTTGCTGAATGCTTTGGGTTTTTTCTCACTTTGTTTTCATTGTGACAATCAAGGTGAACTAGGTTAGGGTTAAGCAAATCTTTTTATGAAGGACTGGGTGTGCTCTGTGTGGTCTGTTTTGCATTTACTCATCTCTTGCTGTTGTAGTGCAGAAGCATCCACACAATACGTAAATGATGAGTGTCAGGAATGACCCAAGGGCCATGATGTGTGAAGTTCTGGGGTTGATTAGGCTACAGTCCTGGACCCTGAAGCTGACTGACTTCATGTGACAAAAGTTTGTCTTGCTCACTCTCCAGTGCCAGTGTGAATCAGTGGGAAGATTCATTGCTGTGACTCAGGGACCCAGTCTGCTCAAGGCTTCTGTGCAATATGTGCTCCATGTTGTTTTGTTTTGGAGCTGGGAAGGCGACATGAGAGATTCCGTTTTCTACATTTTAGGAAAGAAGATAAAGGTAGAGGCAGAGGGGAAGGAAATGATAGATATTCCTGAGCTGAACCTGCCTGCAGACTTCACCTGCCCACAGGCTTTTTCATCCTTTCATGGTTGCCAGATGTCCTCTCCCCATGAGCTCTAAAGAGGGGGTTGTTGTGTTTTGCCTTTTTTTATTTTCTTGAATTTATCGGGGTGACGTTGGTTCACAAAACCATACAGGTTTGAAGTGTTCAAGTCAATAAAACATCTCCACATGCATCTGCACCCATTGCCCAAGGGAAAGTTCTATCCCCATTTATCCCAGCTGTGCCCATGTGCACCTGCCCCCACCCATTTCCCTCCTACTATCACCACACTATCGTCTATGTCTATGCATTATTTAGATATCGTTTTTTTGCTTGGTATTTTCATATTTCATCCAGCCCCCCCCCAACCACCTTCCCTCTGACAGCTCTCATTCTAAGTAATCATGCCTCAGTTTCTATTTTGTTGGTAAGTTCATTAGATTGTTCGTTCCACATATGCTGAGATTGTATGGTATTTATTCTTCTCTGCCTGGCTTATTTTACTTAACATAATACTCTCCTGACGCAGGGACAACAAGTTACTTGGAGACCAGAGGACATGCTCCAGGGGCGGAGTGGAAACAACAGCCCCAGTCAGCAGAATGAAGGACGGAAGTCCAGTCCCTAGCCTTACTCAGATATTAGCCGGAACAAAATACTCTTAGAAATAGCAGAAGTTTTCAGGGGGTGAAGTAAAAAACAAGCAACATGCTGTCTTCTAATTTTTGTTCTGAGAGTCTAAACATTTTCTATTAGTGAATCTTATCCTGTTTCCAGCACGCACTGCTTTCAAGTAGTATTTCATTGTTTAAACATGACAGCCTTGTTATCCACTCTCCTTACTGATGGGTACTTTGGCGGTTGTAAATAATGCTGCAGTAAACATAGGGGTGCGTATGTTTCTTGGAATTGAGTACTTCAGTTTTCTCCACATACATTCCCAGAAGTGGGATTGATGAATGGAAAAACAGTTCCATTTTTAATTTTTGAAGAAACTCCATAGTGCTTTTTATAGTGGCTGCGTCAGTCTACATTCCCACTAACAGTGTGTGAGAATGTTTTCTCCATGTCCTCCTCAGCACTTGTTTGTTGATTTATTGATGACAGCCATTCTGACAGGCATTAGATGCTATCTAATTGAGGTTTTAATTAGCATCTCTGATGATTACTGATGTTGAGCATTTTCTCATAGGCCAATTAGCCACCTGTATGTGCTCTTTAGAGAAGTATCTCTTCAGGTCCTTGGCCCATTAATTGAGTTGTTTGTCTTACTGTTGAGTTGTATGTTTTCTATGTATTTTGGACACTAACCCGTTATCATATGTTTTATTGGCAAATATATTCTCCCATTCAGTGGGTTCCTGTCTATTTTATTTATGGTTTCTTTTGCTGTGCAAGAGCTTTTTATTCTGATGTAGTTCCGTTTGTTTATTTTTTCCTGTTTTTCTTCTCCAAGGAAATATATTGGCAAAAATATTACGATGAGAAATATCTTAAATTTTACTGTGTATGTTTTCTTCTTGGACTAAATTTAAATCTTAAATTCATTTTGAGTATATTGTATGGTATGAGTTGGTAGTCTAATTTCTTATTTCTTATTTCGTTTTACATGTATCTGTTCAGTTTTCCTAATACCATTGGTTAAAGATACTTTCTTTACCCATTGTACGTTTTTGCCTGGTGTGTCAAATATTAATAGTCTGTAAAGGCTTGGCTTTATTTCTGTGCTTTCTATTCTGTTCCAGTGATTTATATGCCATTTCTTGTGTCAATACCATGCTGTTTGGAACCTAGGCCTTTTCATATAATTTAATAACAAGTAATATGATACCTCCAACTTTGTTCTTCTTAATATTGCTGAGAATATTTGAGATCTGTTGTGGTCTCATAAATTTTTTGGAATATTTGTTCTGGATTTGTGAGAGAATGCCTTTGGTATTGATAACAGGAATTATGTTGAAGCTGTACATTACTTTGTGTAGTATGGGCATTACTATGTTAATTTTGCTATTCATGAACACAGTATATGCTTCCACTTATTTGTCTCTTCTTCGGTTTATTTCCTGAGCATCTTATGATTTTCCATGTACACGCCTTTTACCTCGTTGGTTAAATTTATTCCTAGGTACCGTATTTTTTGTTATTATTGTTGTGATTGCAATAGTAAATGGGATTGTTTTCTTAGTTCTCTTTCTGATAGTTCATTATTGGTGTATAAAAATGCCACCAATTTCTAAATATTAGTTTTGTACTCTGTATTGTGCCAAATTTATTTATTATATGTACTTTTCTGGTAGAGTCTTTAGGGTTTTCTGTGTACAATATAATGCCCTGTGGAAATGATGACAGTTTTACTTTCTCCTTTTCGGTAGGATGCCTTTTATTCCTCTTGTCTGATCCCAGTGGCTACGACTTCCAGGGCTATGTTCAATAAGATGATGAATGCGGACATCCTTGTATTTTTTCTGATCTTAAGAGAATTGCTCTTAGTTTTTTCCCATTGAGTATGAGGGTGGCTCGGGTTTCTTATATATGTCCTTTATTAAGCTATGATTCCTCTAAGCTCTCACTTTGCTCAGAGTGTTTATCATAAGTGGGTGCTGGGTTTTACCAAATGCTTTTTCTGACTCTTGATAAGACCATGTGATTTTTATCCTTTGTTTTGTCTATGTGATATATCATGTTTATTGATTTGCAAATATTGTACCAACCTTGAAGCACCACAATAAATTTTAGTAGATTATGGTGTCTGAAGTTTTTAATATATTTCTGGATCCAGTTTGCTCTTATTTTGTTAAGAATTTTAGCATCTGCCTGACCAGGCAGTGGTGCAGTGGATAAGGCATGTTGGACTGGGATGCAGGAGACCCAGGTTCAAAATCCTGAGGTCACCGCTTGAGTGCGGGGTGATCGGGCTTGAGTGTGGGGTCCCTGTCTTGAGATGGATAATAGACATGATTCATGGTCACTGGCTGGAGGCCAAAGGTCACTGGCTTGAAGTCCACAGGCACTGGCTTGAGCCCAGGATCGCTGGCTGAACAAGGGGTCAATCGCTCTGCCATAGTCCCCAGGTCAAGGTAAATATGAGAGAGTAATCAATGAACAACTAAACTGCCGCAACAAAGAATTGATGCTTCTCATCTCTCTCCCTTCCTGTCTGTCTGACCCTACCTACCCCTCTCTCTGACTCTCTGTCTCTGTGAAAAAGAGGAAATAAAGAAGAATTTTATCACTTATGTTAATCACACATATTATTGGCGTATAATTTTCCTATTTTGTAGTGTCAGTATCTGGTTTTGGAAATAGGAATATGCTGGCCTCCTAGACAGAGAAAGTCTTTTCTCCTTTTGAAATTTTTGGTGTAGTTTGAAAAGGGTAAGTATTCGTTCTTTGAATGTTTGGTAAAATTTGCTTGTGAAGCCCTCCAGTGTAAGACTTTTATTTCCTGGGACTTCTTTGATTCTTGCTTTAGTTTTTTAAGTTGTAATTGGTCATTTCAGATTTTCTTATTCTGTGTAATTGAATTTTGGAGGATTGCATGTTTCTAGGAATTGATTCATTTTGTTGGCATATAGTTGTTCCTAGTATTTTCTTAGAATCCTTTGTGTTTCTGTGGTGTCAGTTTTTCTGTTTCATTTGAATGCTTTGTTCTTTTTTCCTTAGGTGTATTGTTAAAGCAGGGGTCGGGAACCTTTTTGGCCATGAACGCCAAATATTTTAAAATGTAATTCCGTGAGAGCCATACAATGTGTTTAACACTAAATACAAGTAAATGTGTTCATTTTATGTAAGATCAACACTTTTAAAGTACAATAAGTCTTCAAATTCTTTTTAATAACGTTGTTATGCTGTTTTTAACCAGTGATGAATAAAGTATTTCTTACCATTAATGCGACTTCTGATACTGTGTAGTTTTGCTGATTGCTTTGTAGTCTGGTTGATACGTGGTGAGGTTAAGCTTCATGCAGGCGTTGAGACTTTCTATCCATTAAACATGATCATAGGTTGGTCTAAACGTTCTTCAGATGTGAAAAAGACTGCTCACATGCATACGTAGAGCCAAACATCGTCAGTACAGCCATACTCACGCTGCAGTGTGTGGTATGTGACAGGAAGCACGTTCCAAGTTTTGACAATCAGCCAGTCCATGGGTTGAAGTTTTTTCATTTCTCCCGATTTGTGTTTGCTGGTTCAGTTTTTCAAAGTTTAGTAAACCACCTGTTTCAATGTCAAGCATGAAGAGTTTCAGCTTGTTTTCAAACGCAAACACTGCTTATTGACGGGATAAGACTAAATTTCCAACTCCTTGTATTTTCACATTGAACTGGTTCAGATGTTCAGTCATGTCCATGAGAGAGAATATTAAGAGCCACTCAGTGTAAGCTAACTCAGGATGCTTGATGTATTTCATTTCAAGAAAAGTGCAGATTTCGCTCAGACAAACTGCGAAATGGCTGAGCATCTTTCCTCTTCACAACCAACGCACATTGCTGTGCAGAAGCAGACCAGGATAATTATTCCCAACTTCATCCAGAAGTGTTTTAAACTGGCGATCATTTGAAACTTAGGCAACAATCAAGTTGACCACCTGAATGACCAGTGACATCACTTCACCAAGCTGCTCACCACACATCTGAGCACAAAGCGCCTCCTGATATAGGATGTAGTGAAAAGTTAGGATGGGTCTCTTTTCATGTTCTCAAAGAAGCGCTAAGCATCCTTTGTTTTCCCCCACCATGCACAGAGCACCATCAGGACACACCGAAATAAGTTTATCCATTGGTAGAATTTTTTCTTTAGCGAACTTAATGAAAGACTTGAATAAATCCTCCTCTGTTGTCTCTTTCACAGGCAAAACAGCAAGACTTTCCTCAAGTAGTGTGTCACTGACAGCATACCTTGCAATCATGATGAACTGGGACAGATGCCTTACGTCTGTTGACTCATCCAAAGCAATGAAAAGAATGGTCCTGCATTTATGTCCTTCACTTGTGTTGCCTCAATTTGATTTGCCATCATGATGGTACGATCGTGAACAGTTCTTGCCAACAGAGGCAGGTCTATTTTTCATTTGATTATCTTGTCTTTATCTGAAAAGTCGTCAAAAAATGCATTGGCAACATCAAGCAGGAATGTTTTGGCATACTCCCCATCTGTGAATGGCTTTCCGTTTCTCACAATTGCTAAAGCTCCAGCAAAGCTAGCAGAATTCCAGTCACCTTGTTGGGTCCAAACACAGCGTTGCTGCTGACTAGCGTGCAGTGTGCACAGTAGCTCTTGACATGCTTTCTTCCTGCTGTTCCCCACTGGTTATTTCGATGCAAATGTAGTATGATGTGTGTCGAAGTGCCGCTTCATATTTGACCATTTCATCGATGCATTTTATCATTGCATATTAGACACACTGCAGAACGTGCTCTCTCCACAAAGGTGAATTCTTCTGTCCATTCCTGCTGAAAAGTACTATACTTCTCATCTTTTTTTCTTTTAGCCATCTTCTTCGTCAAAAGGGTTTTTGCAATTCGCTAGCTGACTACTTGATTAAAAGGAGGAAAGTTTACTTCCTGACTTCACAATGACTCATGTATGTTATGCATTATTTAATAAAATTTGGTGTTGTCTCGGAGGACAGCTGTGATTGTCTCCAGCCACCCTCAATGATGAACATGAGCGGTAGGAAATGATGGATCGTAATACATGAGAATGTTGTATACTTTTAACATTATTTTTTTTATTAAAGATTTGTCTGCGAGCCAGATGCAGCCATCAAAAAAGCCACAACTGGCTCGCGAGCCATAGGTACCCGACGCCTGCTCTAGACAGCAACCTTAAAATGACAGCAATGATCCTGTGCTCAAGCTGGCAACCCAGGTCTCAGGCTGGCATGTCCATGCTCAAGCTGGCAGCCTACGCTCAAGCCATCGAGCCCTTCCTGTTGCTAGCAACCTCGGGATTCTGATCTTGGACCCTCAGTGTGCCAGCTGATGCTGAATGCACTGCAACTGCATGGGTCAGGCTTTTTTCTGATTTTTATTATGTTTTTCCTTCAACTTAACCTGGGCTCTGTTGCTTGTTCTTTTTCTAATTCCTTTAAGTATAAACTTAGATTGTACTTTGAAGATTTTTCTTCTTGAGGTAGGCTTGTAATGCTATGAACTTCCCTGTCAGGACTGCTTTTGCTCTATCCCATATATTTTGGATGGTTGTGTGTTCATTTTAATTTGTCTCCAGGTGACTTTTGATTTCTTTTGTTTATATCGTTAACCAAATTACTGTTTAATAACATGTTATTTCACCACTGTGTGTTTGAATGTCATGTTTTTATTGTAATTCATATCTAGTTTTATACACGACATTGTGGTCAGAGAAGACGCTTGATATGATTTTTATACATTTTCTTTATTTTTATTTTTTGGATTTTTCTGAAGCTGGAAATGGGGAGGCAGTCAGACAGACTCCTGTAGGCGCCCGACCGGGATCCACCCGGCACACCCAGCAGAGGGCGATGCTCTGCCCATCCGGGGTGTAGCTCTGTCGTGACCAGAGCCACTCTAGCGCCTGGGGCAGAGGCCAAGGAGCCATCCCCAGTGCCCGGGCCATCTTTTGCTCCAATGGAGCCTCGGCTGCGGGAGGGGAAGAGAGAGACAGAGAGAAAGGAGAGGGGGAGGGGTGGAGAAGCAGGTGGTGCTTCTCCTGTGTGCCCTGGCCAGGAATCGAACCCGGGACTTCTGCATGCCAGTCCGACGCTCTTCCACTGAGCCAACTGGCCAGGACCGATTTTTATACATTTCCTAATGCATATTTTATTGATTTTAGAGAGAGAAAGCGGGAGAGTAGGAGAGAGACAGTAACAATCTGTTTCTGTGTGTACCCTGACCAGGAATTGAACTGGCAACTTCTATACTTCAGAAAAATGCTACAACCACCCGAGCTATGTGACTAAGGCTAATTTCAATATTCTTGAATTAATTAAAACTTATTCTGTGTCCTTCCCTGGCCAGTTGGCTCAGTGGATAGAATGTTGGCCTGGTGTGTGGATATCCCAGGTTCAATACCTGGTCAGGGCACACATAAGAAGCGACCTTCTGCTTCTCTTCACTTCCCTCCCCCCTTCTCTCTCTTTCCCTCTTGGAGCCGGTGGCTCTATTGCTTTGAGTTTGACCTGAGGCATTAGGGATAGCTCATTGATTTGAGCGTAGCCTTGGTATACGGTGTGCTGGGTGGATCGTGGTCAGGGTGCATGTGGGATTTAATCTCTTTATCTCCCCTCCTCTCTCTTAAAAAAAAAGGCTTATTTTGTGTGCTAACATGTCATCTGTCTTTGAGTATGCTTCATGTGCACTTGAGAAGAATGTATGTTCTGCTGCTTTGGTGAGAAATGTTCTGTAAAGATCAATTAAATCCATCTGATCCAGTGCGTCATTTAAGGTCAATGTTGCATTGTTGATTGTTTTGTCTGGAAGAGCTAGCCATTGAATTCATTGGAGTGCTAAAATCCCCTGTTATGATTCTAATGTTGTCTGTCTGTCATTTAATTTCCACTAAGATTTTCTTTGTATATTTAGATGCTCCTGTGTTGGGTTACGTATGTTTACAAGGGTTATATCCTCTTGTTGGATCAATCCCGTTAGTATTATGTAGTGACCTTCTTTCTTCCTTGTTGCAACCTTTGTTTTGAAGTCTATTTTGTAGGGATACAAGCACTGCTATGCCAGCTTTTATTTTTTTCCATTTTCATGGAATATTCTTTTGCATCACTTCACTTTCAGCCTGTGTATATCTTTTCTTCTTAGGTGGGTTTCTTGTAGACAGTATATACATGGGTCATGTTTTCTTACCCATTCAGCTACCCTGTGTCTTTTAATTGAATGATTTAATTCACTTGCATTAATGCTTATTATTATTATTTTTTTGTATTTTCCAAAGTGAGAAGCAGAGGGGGGTCAATCTTGCATGCCCACCAGGGAGCGATGCTCGGCTCCTCTGGGGCCTTGCTCTGCTGCTATAGGAGCCATTCTAACACCTGAAGTGGAGTCCATGGAGCCATCCTCAGCGCGGGGGCTAACTCTGCTACAGTGGAGCTTTGGCTGCAGGAGGGGAACAGAGATAGAGAGGAAGTAGAGGGGGAAGGGTGGAGAAGCAGATGGGTGCTTCTCCAGTGTGCCCTAGCTGGGAAACGAACTAGGAACATCCACACACTGGGCTGACGCTCTAGCGCTGAGCCGACCAACAAGGGCCTAGCTTAATAGTTATTATTAATATTTACTGCTGTTTTATTATATATATATATATATGTTCCTCTTTGTTATTGTTGTTGTTGTTCTTCTTCTTATTCCTCTCCATTTTCTCTTCTTCATCTTCTTCCTCTTCTTCATCTTCCTCCTCCTCCTCCTCCTCTTCTTCTGCTGTAAGTAGATCCTTTAACATTTCCTGCAGTGCTACTTTGGTGGTAATGAACTATGTAAGCTTCTTGAGGTTATTTGGCTTGGGAAGCTCCTTATTTGGCCTCCAATTTAAAATGATAGCCTTGTTGGAAAGAGTGGTCTTTGTTATAGGTACTTGATTTTCATCGCTTTGACTATTTTTTGCCAATCCCTTCTGGTATGAAGAGTTTGTTTCTGTTGAGAAATCAGCCGACAGACTTATGAGAGCTCCACTGTAGGTAACTAACTTTGTCCTTCTTGCTGCTTCTATGATTCTCTTTGTCTTTATCCTTTGCCATTGCAATTATGATGTGTTTATTTTTATTTTTGGGGTAAGGAGCGGGGAGATAGTGAAGTTGACTCTTGCAATTGCCCCAAATGAAATCCACCCAGAAACCCCATCTGGAGCCGCTGCTCACGTCCTGAGCTGTTTTTAGCATGTGTGGCTGACGAGCTGTGACTAACTGAACTATCCTCAGCGCCTTGGGCCATGCTCGCACCTATTGAGCCACTGGCTGCCAGAGGGGAAGAAGGAGAGAAGGGGAAGAGGGAGAGGGGAGAAGCAGATGGTCTTTCTCCTGTATGCTCTGACCAGGAATTGAACCTGGGACATCTATACAGCAGGCCAACACTCTATTCATTGAGCCTCTGACCAGGGATTCTGAAGTGTGGGTCTCTTTATTCATCTTTATTTATTTTGTATTGATTTATTTTTTAGTGAAAGGAGGGGAGATAGATAAACTCCCACATGTACCCCAACTGAGATCTACCAGCAACCCATGTCTGGGCTGATGCTTAAACCAACCAAGCTATCCTCATTGCCTGAGGCTAGCGCTCGGAGCAACTGAGCTATCTTCACCCAGGGACAACTCTCAAAGTGATTGAGCTACTGGCTCTGAGGGGGAAGAGAGAAAGGGAAGAGAGAGGGGAAGAGATGCAGATTGTCGCTTCTCATGTGTGCCCAAACTGAGAATCGAACTATAATGCCTGGACTTGGACCAACACTTTATTCACTGAGCCAACAGCCAAGGCCTTTACATTTTTGTTAATTGCAATTCTGTGTTTCCTGAATTTGTGTGACATTTTCCTACACCAGGTTAAGTAAGATTACAGTCATTATTTCTTCAAACAGGTTTTGATCCCCTCCTCATTCCTTCTTTTTCTGGTACTGCCATGGTATGGATGTTATTACACTTGATGATGTTATAAAGATCCCTTTGACATTCTTTAGTGTTTTTCTTTACTTTCTTTTTCGTGTGTGTGTGTGTGACAGAGACAGAGAGAGGGACAGATAGGAACAGACAGACAGAAAGAGATAGATGAGAAACATCAATTCTTCATTGGAGCACCATAGTTGTTCATTGATTACTTTCTCATATGTGCCTTCTCGGGGGGTGGGGAAGCAGATCAAGTGACCCCTTGCTCAAGCCAGTGGCCTTGGGCTCAAGCTGGTGAGCCTTGCTCAAACCAGATAAGCCCGCGCTCAAGTCGGCGACCTCTGCGTTTCGAATCAGGATCCTCCATGTCCCAATCGATGCTGTATCCACTGTGCCACCGCCTGGTCAGGCAGACTTTTTTTATTTTAATTTTCTTTTCTTTTGGATGCTCTGCTAGGATGCTTACTGTCATCTTGTCGATAAATAACTGATTCAATTCTCTGCTTCATCTAACCTGCTACTGATACCTTCTAGTGTATTCTTTGTTTCACATACCGTGTTCTTTATTTCTGATTGGCTTCTTTTTATGTTTTTTATGTCCTTTTTAAGATTTAGTGTTTGTTTAAGTTCTCACTGAGATCACCTATTCTTCCCCTGAGGTCTTTGAGCATCCTTATAACTACTCTTTTAAGCCCTACTTCTGATATTTTGATTACTTCTATTTTATTTAATTCTTTTTCTCAGGATTTCTCTTGTTCTTTTATTTGAGGTATGTTTCGTTGTCTCCTCATTTTGTCTCTGTGTATTAGGTAGAGCAGCTATGGCTCCCAGACTTGTTATGATGGGTTTATGAAGTTGATGTCTTGGTGGGCTCAGTGGTGCTGTCTTCCAGATCACCTGAGCACATTGTTCCAGGAATGTTTCTTGTGGGTTTTGTGCACGTGCTGTTGTAATTTAGTCTTGAATGCTTTTGGCCATTTCTTGGGAGGAGTTAACCGTTTAGGCTATCTAATAATAAGGATAAACCTCAATCACTGTGTTGGGTCCCTGTGCAGGGACTGCCCCTCGAGGCAGAGTTGTTCCCAGCAGAGAATGGTGCTTGCCAGTCTCTTTCTTTGGGTGTGCCACTTTTATGGCCAGTTGGGTCAAAGTCTGGTATTTCCTGTAGCCCAACACTGATTGTGTTGGTTTTGGGTGTGCTTAGGTAGGGTTCAGGGACAGATCTGTGTCAGGTGTTGTGTGTAACTGGCCTTGAGCTACCTGTCAGGAATTATCATGCTATTCACTTTGTGGCATCTGCTGAGCCTGGGTGTGTGTAGGAGGGTCGACTTCCTCCAGATTAGAGCTGGGGACAGATTTATGAAACTTCCAAGCGTTTTCGAGGTCCACATCTACCTGATACCTGACAGCTACACTGCCACCCCTCAGGGTTTCCTGGTCTTCCTCCAGAGCATTTTGAAGAAAGACTGGGTGCCACCCTCCATCCTCTCTGCAGGAGCAATTTCAAAAGAGTGATACCACCTGGGACTAGGGAGGAGATATCAAAAGAGTCTCCCATTGAGGGTGGTACCCAAGAACCCCACAGAAAAGGGCTGAGCACTTTGTCCTGGTCTCAGACAATAGCTTCTAAGAGATACACACTGAGAATGTCTCAACTCTGTGTAATACTGATCGCTTCAGAGCTGAGACGTTGGAAGGCATATTTAGTCTACCATTTGTGGTAGAACCAGCAGGTCTGTAAGGGGGTGTTGGGCACTTCTTTTTCTTCCCAAGCAAAATCCTTCTGCCTTCAAGAAAGGTCCTGTTCTGAGTAGCTCTCCAGTATCTTTGTGGGACTTAGCTCAGCAAGGCAGGGCCACTAGCTGTGAGAGAGATAGGCCAAATAAGTCTCCCATTGGGAGAATAGTGAGGCCTGAACTTGCAGGAGAGATAGTAGCGGTCCCCTTATGATGTAGCCACACATTTCAGCTTTTGCCCATCTTATTCAGGACAAACCTTTCCTGGAAATGGGCTCTGAAATTCCCAGCGCTGTGCAGCATCTGCTTCTCCTGTCAGACTGAACTCAGCACAGTGAAGCCACAGGAACTGGAAGGGCGGGCCAAGTGACTCAACAGGTGGGACTGGGTGCGCCTTCTGTGCACTTGAGGTGGGAAAGATTGGTCCCATTTCCAAGCTTCACAGTCCAATCGCTGTCTGAGTCTCTGCCAAGAATTTCTTCAGGAAAAGAGCTCCCCAATGGAGCCTCTGGTTCAGCCCGCAGACCCTTCTGCATGACCCAAGCATGGTGGAGTCCTGTCACAAGTTGTTTGATGACTGGGCATTGCACTTGCCTGCTGGTACTGTAACTATACGAGTGCTTGACCCCGGGAAGGCACATCTGTTTTTAGCAGACTCCCTTCTCTTCCAGGGGGGCTAAATCCCCCCTGATTTTCGCCATCAGATGCTACGTGGATGACTCACTCCTTCAATGAGAAATCAGAAAATACCGGCTCACAAAACATGATAAGTGGAATCAGCTGTTTCAAAATGAGCTAAAAGACATGAGGGAAAACAGTGGGAAAAAATGAAAGACCATGGTGATAGTGGGAACAGGCAGTTATTACCTAAAGGGGACAGAATTTCTGTTTGGAATAAAGAAAAAAGTTCTACAAATATTTAATAAATGCTGAGAAGTATTACTATGGTTGTTTGGTTTGTGTTGATCTCTTTCCATGACGGGTTGGGGAGATTAAAAAACTGTTCTGCTCCCTCCATCTTTCTGAAATCCTGCGAAGTATTTTGACTTATTTTAAATTTAAGTGGTAGTGATGGTTGCATAATAATAACACGATGTTGTTAATATGATTGAATTGTATACTGAAAAGTAGTTAAAATTGTAAATTGAGTTTTACTGTAATACAAAATAATGAAAGAACAACATAAATCAGAAATAGGTGATATGGTAGAACACAGGACAGAATTAATGACAAAAGAAAAAAATCAGAAATGAAGATTAAATTAAATGTACAGGAAAGAATGAACAAAATGGATAGTACCTTAAGAAAAGAATTTTTTATTTTTAAATTTTTTTAGCGAGAGAGTTGAAGGGTAGGAAAGACAGGTACAAATAGATAGGAAGGGAGAGAAATGAGAAGCATCAACTCATAGTTGCTGCACCTTAGTTGTTCATTGATTGCTTTCTCATATGTGCCTTGATGGGGGGGGGCGCTGGGGGCAGAGAAAGGGCCCAGCTGAGCCAGCGACTTTGACATTGGGCTTCACACAGCGACCTTTGGGCTCAAGCCAGCAACCATAGGATTATATCTATGATCCTTAGCTCAAGCAATTGACCCCATGCTTTAGTCGGATGAGTCCGCACTCAAGCCAGTGACCTTGAGGTTTTGAGCCTGGGTCCTCAGCATTCCAGTCTAACACTCCATTTACTGCACCACTGCCTAGTCAAGCAATAATATATTTAGAAATCAAAAGAAATTTAAAAAGGATCTAGAAAAATGACAAATGTAAAAGGTAGGCAAAGAAGCCATGGCATTTTTGAAAAGTAATACCAATACATATATAGGTTTAGTATACAGACTCATCACTGACTGATGGCCTACCAGAATGGGGTTTCTCCACCAAACTGCCAGTTTCCTTCAACTGTTTATCCCACTGAGTAATGTTATTCCTATGTGGTGTTGCTTCATTATAAATGCGCCAATATTCACATTGCACTTTGGTCACGGATTCGAATTTAGCGAGCCACAGAACACACTGAACTTTCCTCTGTACCGTCCAGATCTCGACTGGCATGACCGGGGAGCTCCTCCGCTGTATACATGGTGTTACATCATCATCTGTAAATGCGCACATGCTGCCACATCATCCTCCAGAAACTGGGAGGGTTTTCCTTTATTTGGTGCAGATTTCACATTTCTATCGTATTTTGTTGCTTTTCTGTTACTGGTCAAAAGTGCACCATGACTTTACAGACACACTGTATATACAACCTCCCCCCCCAAAAAAAAACCTCTTAGAAACAATAAATACTTTAAAGTACTAAAATATAAAAAAAAATCTGCTGCTTTCTTATAAACCAACAATGAATCCTTAAAAAATATAATTTAAAGCCTTGGCCAGTTGCCGCAGTGGTACAGCATCGGCCTGGCATGCAGGAGTCCCAGGTTCGATTCCCAGCCAGGGCACACAGGAGAAGCGCCCATCTGCTTCTCCACCCCTCCCCCTCTCCTTCCTCTCTATCTCTCACTTCCTCTCCCGCAGCCAAGGCGTTAAGGATGGCTTCATGGCCTCTGCCTCAGGTGCTAGAATGGCTCTGGTTGCACCAGAGCAATGCCCCAGATGGGCAAAGCATCGCCCCTTGGTGGGTATGATGGGTCAATCCCGGTCTGGCACATGCAGGAGTCTGTCTGACTGCCTCCGTTTCAACTTCAGAAAAATCCGAAAAAATAAAAAATAAAATTTAAAGCCTGACCAGGCAGTGGTACAGTGGATAGAGTGTTCGACTGGGATGCCGAGGACCCCTGTTTCAGACCCCGAGGTCACCAGCTTGAGTGTGGGCTCATCTGGCTTGAGAAAAAGCTCACCAGCTTGGACCCCAAGGTCACTAGCGCGAACAAGGCGTTACTCGGTCTGCTGAAGGCCCGTGGTCAAGGCACATATGAAAAAGCAATCAATGAACAACTAAGATGTCAAAAATGAAAAACTGATAATTGATGCTTCTCATCTCTCCATTCTTGTCTGTCTGTACCTACCTATCCCTCTCTCTGACTCTATCTCTTTCCCTGTATTAAGAAAAAAAAAACTTTAAAAAATAAAATTTAAAAAACTCTTTTTTTCACAATTGCAACCAAAATAATAAAATATTTATATTTAGGAATAAACTTAAAGAAGTATGTAAAGCACCTATTTACTGAAAACTACAAAGCTGTATTAAAAACAATGATAAATATGCAATGAAATGAAAAGATACTCTACATTCATGGCTTGAAAGAATCAACATAGTTGAAATGGCTATATTACTGAAAGCAATATACAGATTTAATGCAATTCCTATTAAATTCCGAATGTCATTTTTTTAAAGAAATAGAACAAGAAATCATCAGATTTCTATGTAATCACAAAGATCCTGAATAACCAATGCCAAGTGAAAAAAAAAGAATAAAGCCAGAGGTATCACACTACTTCACTTCAAATTATACCACAGAGCCACGATAAAAGAGCATGGTATTGGCAATAAATCACACTGACTAATGGGACAAATTGAGAGCCCCGAAATAAAACTACTTGTATAAGGACAAATAATTTTTGACAAAGGAGCCAAAAACACAAAATGAAGAAAAAAAATCTCTTCAAATTGTGCTGAGAAATTGGAAACCACATGTAAAAGAATGATATAGATTACTGTTAGTCCCCACATGCAAAAATGAACTCTAAACTGGATCAAAAACCTAAATATAAGACCAGAAACAAGAAATTACATAAAAAAACTTGAATAACTATACGTACAGACCTTGGCCTTAGAGTGGATTTTATGCATTTGACCCCAAAGCAAGAGAAATAAAGGCAAAAATAAATTATTGGAACTAAATCAAACTAAAAAGTTTCTGTATAGTGAAACAGACTACCAGCAAACAATACGATAGCCAACCAAATGAGAGAAGATATTTGTAAATAGCTCTGACAAGGGGTTAAAATCCAAAAAGGGTAAAGAACTCAAATTAACACCAAAGAACAAACAATCCAATAAAAAATGAGCAGGGGACATGAACAGACACTTTTCCTCAAAAAAACTTACAAATGGCCAACAGGCATAAGATTGTCACCATCACTTCCTATTAGGGAAATGAAAATCAAAACTACAGTGAGGTAGCACCTCACACTGTTACAATGGCTATTACCAACAAAACAAGTAATAATAAGAGTTGAAGAAGTTGTGAAGAACAATAAACCCTCATTCACTACTGATGTAAATGAAAACTAGAGTCACTATGGAAAACTGTGAAGGCACCTCAAAAAATTAAGAATACTGTTACCATATGACCCAATATTCCACTTCTAGGCATCTACACAAAAAATTTGAAATTATTTATTTACAATGATTTATACACCTGTATGTTCATTGCAGCATTATTCATGGTAGCCAAGACATGGAAACAACCAAAGTGTCATTTCATAGATAATTGGATAAAGAAAACACAGTGCCAATACACAATGGAATACTACTCAGCCATAGGAGAAGATGAAATATTGTTATTTACAACAACAGAAATAGATTTTGGGAATATTATTCTAAGCAAAGTAAGTCAGACAGAAAAATTCAGGAAATATATGATCTTGTTCATATTTGTAACAAAAAATTGAAGCAACAAATAAACAAGAAAAACACAAACAAAAACTCAGACACAAACAATAGTTTGGTGGTTACCAGAGAGAAGGAGGTGGGAGAGTAGTATGAGTTAAAGGGATTCAAGTATATTGTGATGGAATAAGATTTGACTTTGGGTTGTGAACACACAAGGCAATATACAGATAAGGTATTATAGAACTTACATTTTAATCCTATATAGTTTCACTAACCAATGTCACCTCAAGAAATTTAATTAAAAAACCAAATAACTATTGGCAGAAACAGGAAATAATATGCTTATAGAAACACCTATCAAAGCCAAAAGTTAGTTTTTGAAAAGTTTATAAAATTATTAAATACCTGTCAAAATTAAAAAGAGAAAGAAAGTATGAGAAAGAGAATAAAATTTCAAGACCTGGAAAAAAAGGGTACATAACTGCGAACCCTCTAGACATTAACGTGATAATTAATAGATATTATGCACAGCGCCAATAATAAATTGAACATTGAAAACTTGGACAAATTCTTGAAAAACACAACATAATAAATATGACACAAAAAAGTATATAATTTGAATAAAGATATATTTATTTTTTAATTAGCTGTGAGGTTTACACCCTACTCAAAAAATTATGTTCCAACATATATGGCTTCAGAGGTGAATTATACAAAATAGTAACAGTAAAACAACACACAAATCATCTCTGAAAATAGAAATATGGAAAATATTTCTTGATTCAATTTATGAAGCAAACAATCCTTAATAGAATTACTTACCAGGAAAGTTACAGATAATAAGTAACAATATAATATAAACAAAATATTACCAACTGAATCCATATACATACATTAAGAACAAGAGAGATATAGTATAGAAACACAATTTTATTTTACCATTTGATTATTAATAAATGTGATTTACTATATTAAGGACAAAATATAAAATATCTTGTTATTTCAAGAGAGGCAGGATAAGCATCTAATAAAATTCAGTATCTATTCATAGTAACAGTAATAATGATAAATATTTAGCAAATTGAAAGAAAATGTTTTTAATTTTATAAAAAATACTCAGAAACTCTTAACAGTAATTATAATAACTAATGTTAAATACTGAATAATTCTTATCTAATATATTTAAACAGATGAGAATGTCAGCTGTCAGTTCTCCTCATCGGTACTAGAGCTCATATTCAGTGCAGGTGGGCAAAACAATACTCTAAAGCAGGAGTCCCCAAACTACGGCCCGCGGGCCTCATGTGGCCCCCTGAGGCCATTTATCTGGCCCCCGCCACACTTCCAGAAAGGGCACCTCTTTCATTGGTGGTCAGTGAAAGGAGCATAGTTCCCATTGAAATACTGGTCAGTCTATTGATTTAAATTTACTTGTTCTTTATTTTAAATATTGTATTTGTTCCCGTTTTGTTTTTTTACTTTAAAATAAGTTATGTGCAGTGTGCATAGGGATTTGTTCATAGTTTTTTTTTTATAGTCTGGCCCTCCAACAGTCTGAGGGACAGTGAACTGGCCCCCTGTGTAAAAAGTTTGGGGACCCCTGCTCTAAAGGATCAAAAGAAACAATTGGATTTTTCATTTTTATAGATGTCATAAAAGTATGCATAGACTATCCAAGAGGAACTACAGATAAAATATAAAGTTTCTCAATTTTATAGATACTGGAAGCCAGGTATAAATATTTTAAACATATTTTTATGTATTAGCAAAAATCACAGGAACACATATCCATGCACACACACTATGGCCAAAAAAGAAAAAAGAAAGAATAAATTGAAAAGCTCATGTATCATGAAACAAAATTTCTCTTTCTAAAAGTAATTTATTTAGAAATCACATGAAAATCATGAGTAAATTAACATGTTCCAAGCTGAGGACACTAAGAGGAAAATCATGAGTTCAGGAAACTACATTGAAGAGATGCTTTGAGGAAGGAAGGAGATTAAGAAGAATAAAAAAATAATAATAATTTAAGAAGAACATGAAAAGACTATTGCAAGTCATGAGACGCAAAGAAATCAAAATTTTCAAGAAATTTAAAGATTAAACTAAATTGATTTAACAGGAACAATGAAAGCTGGGTTTATATAACTAAGGTATCCAGAGGTAGCTAAGTCTCCACGAAGAGCAAGATTTGATCTTTAGCTCTTTCATTTCATCATTCTGTTTATTTATGGGCTTTATTCCTGGTCAACTTTACCCATGGAACAAAATTCTGTGGCAATCTTGAGCTTTGAAGGTGGCATACATACCGTCCAGACAAAAAAAAAACACATCTTTTCTCATCCACCAAATATAATCAGTCAGCATTAGCTGAATTGGACCAAATTAGGTCACATACAAGCTGTGAACAGATTATTCCAACTAAACAGGCTTCCATCTAAGGTTGGAAGCAGAGTGAGTGACACCTTACTCAAGCCAGTGACCTTGGGCTTAAGCCAGTGACCTTGGGCTTCAAGCCAGCCACCTTTGGGCTCAAGGCAGAGACCATGGGTTCATGTCTATGATCCCATGCTCATGCCAGCAATACCGCGCACAAGCTGGTGGTGAGCCTTACTCAAACCAGATGAGCCCACACTCAAGCCGGCAAACTAAGTTTTTCAAACCTTATCCTCTGCATCCCAGTCCAATGCTCTATCCACTATACCATCACCTGGTCAAGCTGAAAATATTTTAAATACCAGTTTTATTGCTTTTTGTCGAGTATTATTTTATTTTTTATGAATATTTTAAAACTTTCTTATAACATAATCTAATTTTATGTACTCTTTTGTTGTTCTTATTTACGTATTAAATGCATGAAATAATAAACTACATTTTGGTATATCATTTTATAATACTTAAAACAATAATTAGGGCAGAGAACCTGTTGGGAAATTATCTGAATCCTACCATTAGAATAAACAAGATAAATAAATAAATAAATAAAGTATACATATATGTCAAAGATCAAAATGAATTGATACACCATAGATCTCAAAGTCCCTGAAAGCAAGAATAGCCCTTTTGATTCTGACTTGACTATTAACAACTTCCTTGCATGTTAT